>NW_021680736.1:0-25209 GCF_001412515.2 Diachasma alloeum
CTCTCTAGCGTTCGTTGAGTTTTGGATTCCGGTTGGGCATGGGGACGCTATCTTTTAGTTATCTTTACTTTATGGTTGGAATCCAGAACAATAAAATTATCTAAGCTCTCTTACGTTCATGAATAAGCTACCTATTATTTTGGAAATTATTGGAGACCGTAAGCTACCTATTTTCATGGAGAAAACCTCCATTTCCGGTTAGAAACGCTTCCTTTCCGGTAAATCAGCCACGTGGCTGATTCAAGCTCCCTAGCTCATTTTTGCGACCTTTTCGGTGAATGAGATTCCCGATTTTAATGGGTTACAAATGGCATAGAATTAAGTAAACCATTACAAAGGCGCTCCTTAATTCGTAATTCGATTAATTACAGTCGAAAATAAGAAAAATTAGTACCTTTTCGTGAGCTCTTCTTTTTTTCATTTCGCGTAGTTACCTCATCCGTTCTCTCTCTCGCACGTACGCTACCTTCCTATAGTCTCTCTCTTTCGGATTCGTGTTCCCCTCGTGAACAATACCTTTGCTTCTCTCTATCAGCTTTGGATTGGGATCGCTTTCTGTTTCATACTTAAAATTATTATTCGCATCTTTCGAGTCCTTTTGGACTTTAATGGATCATTTCAGAGTATTTAAAATTATTTTGAGTCACATTCATGTAATTTTGTATTTGTACGAATTTACGATTTTGTATTAATATCGGCAATAGCGAAACACGTCAGTACAATTGTGTTTATTATTCAATGTCGACCTTACCTATCCCGTTTGGAATTTAAGACATTGGTTTATTGGTTTCTCGATCGATGATTGGTCTTGTTAATTGATGTTCTCGTCCACGAATCCACCCCTCTCTCCACGACCCGCACACTGAGCAGCCGAGTAAATCCCGTACTCTCGTAATCCACATTTCTGCGTATGGTTTGCGATATGTTTCTTGTCGTTATTGGATTTTTGGGGACAATCAGTATTTAGTTTTAAGAAAATACGGTTCCGTTTGCGGTTTGTCGATTCCGCGTTGCTAAAAATTGGCTGGCGCCCTAAATACACGAAATAAGGATTGGATGAGCTGCTGATTGTTCCCGAAGTCCAGTGTTAGCGTTATGGTTTTTGGCGTTTCAGACTTGTCGGATTACGAGAACGAAGGTAATGAGTTGGCCGTATTTGGATAATCGAGACTTCTGGGTTAGGGTTTATTGAGTATTTGTTGAGGCCAAAGAAAAATCATTACAAAATAAATCATAATCGATAATTAGATCTCGGAGAGCTATAAGACTTTGAATTAGTTAACTCATTAAAACTCGGGTTTATAAGGAAAAATCTTCTAGTTTAATTTCCGAAGTGCGCAACTGAGACTTGGAATGGACGGAATGGGTGCGAAGGGTGATGATTCCCTGAGAGACTGTCTGTCAGTACATGGTATCCCCTTGATAAAAACCCTTCCTTGAACCCTACTCCATTGTTTTATTTTGACAATACTAACTGAACAAGGTTTATAATGAGGAATCATGTCGTAACAACCATTATTCTTTCACTAATAAAATTAAAAGAATATCATTACAGTTCTCCATTGTAAGGGAAAAACAATTGAATTATGTCACGACAATGAAACTGGTATTCCTGATACTCCATGTAATAATATACTGGGTGTCCTGCCAATCACAGGTTTACCGTCAGAAGCCCATATTCGAACCATCAGGATTGTACTTGGAAGGAATTGAAATGGTGAGACCAATCACTAGCGAATGGAGAATCCTGACGAGCTTCGATCTCCAAGACATTTACATTTATACCGAACCTTTATCACCCATTTTACATAAATTCATGGAATCATGCGAACCAGCTAAGTGTAACTCGTTAGCCGACACTATGGCCGACTGGAGACTTCCAATGTCGCCCGCCAATGGGAAATCCTTCGCGATCTCGTGAGACCATTTGGGACTCACATGACGACTGATCATAAAATTTATTCCTCGGTACTCCCATTTGACGTACAAGAACTTATTAAACACACAGTACCGTCCAAAACTCACCAGACAGAACAAGAAAAACCTAACTATAAAGCCACTTATTTAACCTCAGGCATCGAAGATTTGCTGAAAGATTTACATGTTCATTGTGGATACTTACATACTGCAGGGCCCAAACTTGAGGGAAAAGGTAAACAAACGAAAGAACTGTCCAACAACATCACAAAAACAATGGAAGTTATATCAACATCGCGAAATAACCTCATGAAAATGGCGATAACAGTAGTGGAACACGCAAAAATGGGTTTTATTCATGCCCACACATTTCAGACAGAACACTTGAGAGTAGCATTAACTCAGCTCTCGACTATAGAGGACGGCTCGTTCGTCCCCTTGCCAAAGGACGGTATAGGACTATTGCAATTAAGAGACATTTCGAAGACAAAACTAGTAATAAAAAACGGACAAATCATTATTATCATGAAAATACCACTGGTCAGGGACACAACAGACGAGGTTTACAGAATCCATTCACACCCCGTTCTTCAAAACATTAACAAAGAAAGTCAGGTTTTTGCATATATAATCCCTTCGGCCGATTATCTATGGATAACTGAGAAAGGACAGAAGTATTCATTGGTATCTCGAGGATTTCTATCTAAATCTTGCAAAAGGGTTAATGATTATCTGATTTGTGTTCCCCCCGCCACTTTTCATATAACAACTAACGATTCACCTTGCGAAATGGCCTTATATCATAGACTGAGTAATCGCACGTTGTTATCATGTGACATAGAATTAACTGGTGCCCCGACAGATAGTTGGATACCTCTCAATAGACCAGATAATTGGCTATATAGTATGAAAAAATCAACGAAAGCACAATTGAAATGTCCACACTTTCCGACTATCGAAGTAAACTTTAATGGAAACGGTAAAATTAGTATAAATGAAGATTGTATGTTAAGCACTCCGGATAATATATTAGTAAATCATGTAGTCACTCCTCGGGTTCCTCATCTACACGATATTGCTCCAACAGTTCACCTCAATTTAACCGACCTGTTCCCAAAAATCGAATTATAGTCCAATCAACTACAATTTGAACGGAAGACAGGGTACACCAACACTATACCTCTAGCCATGATAATGCGTAACTTCACTCAAAACCACTACCATTCGTATACACGAATAATTCGTGAGGATACAAGTTTTCCTTGGAAGATACTATGCATCATGAATTTGATAATGATCATCTGCTTTTATTCGTATATAAGTTTGTTTAAACTCTTGAGGGGATTGAAAAACAATACTGGAAATAATAATGATGCTCCGCCCGTAGAATTATTTTCCTTAGAACTTACTACTTCAGATAGCATGAATCAAGTTGAAGAACCGATGTTCCGTAGTTTTAAACCATTGTCAGTTGATACACATGAACGACCTTTGAGGTTTACCTTTACCACTCCTAGCCCACCTTTACCCGAACCTCCAGTTATGATGCATCCACAAGGATACTATTCTGTTCCTCGTAAACCTCGTGCCTATCGACCCTTGCCGGCTACACCTTCCACTAACAGAGCTAATCAGAATGAAATAGAAATTGTAGAGAGAGCAAAATAATTCTTTTTAAAATGAAAAAGTATGCACTAAATGCAGATTTCTTCGAAATAACCCATTTTCCTTCAGCCTAACCTGAATAACCAGATAATAGCCATACAACCAACGGAAAACGGTTTCCTTGAAAGAACATGGGTATATCATTAGTAACTAAGACTCCTTAATTGTGTTAAGTAGATTAATGCTTCATAGTTAATCTCGATTGTTCATAAATGAATAATTAAAAGGTCGCCATACCTTCGTAGATCCCGGAAATGTTTCAGGGTATTCGGTAAACTGAGTAACACCCTTTTTTATAAAAAAATTCGATAAAAAAATAATTTTAGAGATATAATATCATTAGTAATCAAAAATAATAATAATAACAATAATAATTTTAGAGATATAATACCATTAGTAATCAAAAATCATCATAATAATAATAACGATATATTGTACTAGTATTGAAATGCCGATTGTCTACCTCATCAATAATTCCAAAAAAGGGGGTAGAATGATGAAAAGGAAATTTGTTTCATCATTCTCATTGACCAATTATTTTGTGAATTTTTTTGCTCGTCGGCAATTCTCAAATCTCGCATTATGGTACACTATTTAATTAATAAGATTGATCTCAAGAGTGATTGTATCCAACGCTATACTGTACTCGACTATCTTTCTTTCTGAAAACTAGTATTTTATTAATTTGTTCAGTAATGTGAATCTGTACTTATGTTAAACATTATCGGATATTTTTGGATTGTATCAACGTCTTTATAAAGTTTGTGTAATGTAATAATTCATATTGTACGAAACGATCNAGGCCAATTTTAATGAACACCGGATAATTCACCTGGAAAAAGGCATCACAATTCTCCAAGGTTATCGCACGTCAAGAGGACATGACGTCATTCTATGAACACGTGCGCTCGTAAAAACCTAATGGATCGGAAATTATGACGATTTCCACCCCATTATCACTCCCCCTCGATAGGCGTGCGTCATCATTACGAAGGGTCAAACGGAGATTCCGGGAATCATAACAGGGGACCGATTCCTTGAATCACGCGTAGAGCGCGAACTCTGAGCTCACCCTCGCTTTTCCACCCTCTTGACCACGGATCAGCCCGGTGCGCGCAGAAGTCATAAAATGATATGAATACTCGGATATGGCCATCGTCCGAGGACATCGGGTTGCCATGGACCCACCCCTATAGAATTCCTCATTACGGGTGAAGTCAATCAAGGATATATAAGGGCTGCCTCCGGACATCCAGGCCAGTTGTTAGGGCAGTTACCACGGCAGTTACCACGGCGGTTACCAGGGCGGTTACTAGGCCAGTTACTAGTTAGTCGCCCAGTCAGTCGGCCAATTATTCAGCAGTCAGTCAGTAGACAGCTGCAGTCCCAAAGCCTCAATTACTAAGAACGAGTCACCGGGAGTCAATTGCCGAATCAGTTCTTGGCCTGGCTCAATCCACGGACAGTGATTATTCGCAATCTGCATATTTCGACTGCACTATTTTGGACTCAGCCGATTAGTGGACTCATCTCCACTAATCCCTCAACCTACTATCTTGAAGGCAGTATTCGTCACGGAGCTGTAGATACTCGCCCCAACGACGTATTGTAGTCTCGTCGTTCAAGTGGCCACCTGGAGTCATTCTTTCGTGCAGCCCCAGGTAGTCGAATCTCCGTCTTATCTGTCTTTTCACTGGACAAGTGAACCTGCCGTCATAACTCAGCGGGTCATCACAGAGAGTCACCCATCAACACTACTTGTCATCAAAACCAGCTTTTCTTCCTGCTAGTAAGGGTCATCGAAGCGCAACATCACCCCGACTCAGTGATCACACCCACCCCAATTTTACCTAATCCACAACTGTAAGTTAATGCTAATTCGTTATCAATTAATTTTTTCTTTTTCTTTTCATTCCTTTCCAATTCTAATTCTCCAAAATTCTCCTCTCCGAGGTTTTATCTTGGGATCATTGTGGACAGCCTCTTTTCATCACTAATAAAAGCATTTCTTTATGGCATTAGAAGGGTTTCTTTCTCTTTGCGTGATCTCCATTTTTGACTCTCGCGCAATCCACCATATAGCACCTTAGTGCTTTATTCCATGCAATCCGATCCCATCCTTTCTCCTGGTCTCTACCTGTTGTAATTGGTCACGGTCAGGACAGTCTTTGGGGTCACCTTTTGTCACTGATTTTCGCCCATTCCATAACCCAGAGATCGCAACAGGGGCTCAAATCATGAGGAACCCATCTACTCTCCTTTTGAATTTTGCCAAGTTGATGTAGGCGATGAGAAATGCATTGTTGAGTTGCTCCGCGTTGTATTGCAAGCTCTGTTTGGTTTTCAGCAGAATTTTCAGCCAAGAGTTGTTCGAGTTCTTCATCGCCGAATTTTTGCGGTTGACCCGGCCGTTCTCGATCCGAAAGATCGAAATCTCCGTCCCTAAACCTCTGGTACCACTTTTTACACGTTTTATGTTTTACAGCGTTTTTTCGAAGAGCACTACAAATCATTTGAGTAGCCTCGAAAGCCTTTTTGCTTTAACTGAAATGCAAAAAGAATGCAGTGCCTCAAATGTTGCTTATCGACAGACATCGTGTTTACTACAACTTTTTAAGGTTATGTAAGAAGTATTTACTGCTTGGGCAACTGAATACTACCAACATACAAAATATTGAAATATTAAGTTTTTGAACGCAATTATAAACCGCGAAATATAGGGACATCTTATTAATTCGTACACCTAATATACCCAACGTTGCTATACATGCGGAGGCGATTTCTACAGATTTCTATAGGTTTTAATTTATGAAAAATCCTGTATAATGATTTTTGAAGGCTTTATTCCGCTAATTTAGTATTGTTATGTTATGAAATACAATTCTCAATTTTTTAAATACAGAACTGAAAAAAATCCTACTATTTTTTTTATATTATTATATTATATGAGCAGTTCCACGCCAACTTGGACGCCCAAAAAATTCGATGTCGGGAATTCTTTTGCACATTTTTTTCTGAAAAGTTGGCCACTAAACGAACATTTTGAAAAAAAATCATCAAAAATATTGATAATTGCGAAAGTTATCATTTTTTTGGAAATTTACGGTTATTTCGATGTAATTTTTTTCACATTATCATCAATATTTCAGCCCTCCTTGGAGCGATCGAATTTCTCTTCAACACACTCAAAAAACATGAAAAATCCTTCAAAATGAGACATCACTCACAATATTTGCTTTACTTTATAGGTTTGATGCGTCAAAACATGTTTTTTGTCAATCATGATTATCTCAAAGACCTAATTTTTTAAAAATCAGAAATTTTTAGTGAAATTCATTGATAAAATGACAAATATTTTCTCATCAATTAAAGTCAGTCTTTTGCAGTAGTTTATGAGTTACTAATACTTAAGTGAGCAAACTACTCAAAATGACCAAAAATTGCTGTAATTCATCGAATTATTTCACGAATCAGTGAATTTTTACTAAAATGCATATTTCAAAAGATGATATTTTTGAGGCTTGAAGGTTAAATCGGGCTACAATGGAACGCAGAACGCAGTAACTTCCCTGAGTATAATGGGTACAAATGGGGTGTTGGATACGAACTAAAATTAAAATTTTTCATTTTCATAGATTTTAGATTAAATCGCATGGGGAAAATCGAATGACGTATTCCATGTCTAATTGGTCAAACTCTGGCCGTTTTCCTCCACCCCTTATTATGTGAACTGAAAAATTTCATTCAAATTATTGCAAAACTCGAATTTGAAAAATTACCTCTTAATTTTTTTCCTTTTTTCATGTTTTTTTTCAGAAATTCTCACATTGAAAACATGTATTTTGAGTGCGATTCGAAAACGGATAATACTCTGATTTTATTTTAGTCTTCACTTTTGATTTTCATCCCAAATTCCGAATTTTCATTGAAAATTACCAGCAATTATCTAGATGACATTGATTTTACTACTATAAATTATTTTTCTTATTTTATATACTGAATCTACGAAAAAAATGGTAGTGTTTTGCACTCCAACAAAACATGGATTATGTGCCAAAGCCGATATACGGCATCCCTAATGGGAGAGAAGCTGTGATAGTTCCCGCCCCTTGGGGCTCCCTTTACCCCTCTTTACCGTCGGCACGCCACTCGACTGAGTTACGCACTTGCGTGGTCGCCTGCAGGCGCGGGTCAACCGCGTCCAACTTCATAGCGGCGAATAGAGCCAGTAAGCTGATACCGGGATGTCGTGTATCGGCCAACGATATATAATGCTAGTGTTTTGCACTCTAAAAAAACACGGATTATGTGCCAAAGCCGATACATGGCATCCCTAATGAGAGACATGTTTGTTATCTACTGGCGACCACGTAAGACTCAATGCTATGTGAGAACCTGCAGGATGTGGAGGGACTGTAGGTTCACAGAAATTATTTTAATGTAGGAGGAAAGATGAAATCCACACTCTTAATTATAAATTTAACTTGAGGAACTTGTACACCTAGCTTTTAGCAGAATCATTTAACGTCTGATCAAATAATTGTTAAACTTAACGCTACTGACCTTGTGTCAAGGAAGATAAAGTTTCTCTTAAGGGTGAATGAAATACAAACTTAAATTGGTTTAAAGTTACTGGAACGAAGTTTTGAGGACGAGTTAACCGCTGAGTGATCCGCCTCAATCTGTCTACAATAATGTCTTCGGAATGTCTCCACGCATCGCCAGCTTCCTCTCTCCAAGATGTCCTGTACTGGGACGTTGTCTACCCAGCTTCTAGGAGCAACTGCTGAGCGAATGCTCCCCGGAGATGAATCGATGCTCGCAGACTTGAGAGCTGATCGAACCCAGTTGGTGTAGCGGGACCCACTGGACCAGTTATAGAAATAAATAGAGTCGAGGCCATGCGGTCTTCTAGGTTCTAGACTCTTCAGAAGGGTTCGGATTCCTGTAATCGAGCATAACTCTCTGTTCGGGTGCTTAGAAAGTCTCCAGCCGACTGGTGAAAACTGGCCCTGCCGGTTTTGGAACTGAAAGCTGGCCAGAAACTGATCCCATCCCCCAGATCGATGAAGAGCTCTGAAGAGTTATGTACGTGAGATAATTCGTATACCCTCCTCCCGAACAATACAAGTAGCAATGCTGCCGTTCTGCGGGAGATCTCAAACAGACAGGTCCTGGATCGGTGTGGATAACAATCTCATCAATACTTGAGTGTCTCAGATTGGAGACCTTGTTTCCCTCGGTTTAGCTGCCGAAATTGCTTTAAGTACCTAGCGCACTAAGAAATCGGAAGCAATTGTCTTGAACTACGCCGGAGCAGAACGTTGAGACTGCTGATCGGTATAAGAGCATGGTGTTATGTGAAAGACCCCGAGAGACAAAGGTGCCCGCGATAAATCGCGCTAAATCAGCACATCTTGAAGAATATGGGTCGACCGGGTTAGAATTGCATCAGTCTAACCACCTGCGAATGGGTACACTATAAGTCTGTTGTGTGGACTTACGCCAGCTTGTTTCAATCCAGTTTTCTCTCCTGAGGAGTTCAGTCGTTCACAAGCCTCTGCCACCCCTAACTCTCCGAATCTACAGGTCGAGACGATCCAGCTCCAGAGGTGGTTGATGGGTGGTGAGATCTACTAGGACCTGCCGAAGATCGGGGATTAGCCAAGATGGTTCTAGGCTCCTGTTCTCCAGATCTGGAAGACAGAATGTTTGGCGCCAGGTGGGAGCTGCCAGAAGGTATTGACCCCTGCACTGGTTCAAGTGTGCTAGAAACCTGGGGTCATGAAGCTAACGGGAGGAAAAACCCAGGCCAGCTTGTAATCCCAGAAGCGGCTGGAGGTATCGGTGAATACGGCCCTCGATTCCCTTGAGTCTCGTGAGATATACTTTCTGACAACTACTAATTCTGATGATGCGAAGAGGTCTATCTCGCACTGACCCCACTTGTCGAAGACGATTTCCATGAAGGAACTTCGAAGGTGCCACTCTGGAACGGGCTTGCCACGTGACAACCGGTCCGCTATGCCGTTGAAGCGTAAGGGAAGGTAGGGAGCGGAAAGAGTTATGTTCAAGCTGCCTACCAACTGTAGAACTTCGAAGGTCAGGTCTAGGAGACCGATTGACTTGGTCCCTCCCTCCTTTCTCGCATAAGCCACGAGCGTGCTGTTGTTGGTCTAGAGGAACACATGGAAATTCCGAAGGGTCTGGCCCTGTTCTTGGACGGCTGCTAGTACTGCGTACATCTCCTTCATGTTCGAGTGCCGTACAATTTGTCTGGGGGACCAGTTCCCCGACAGATAGATCTCGTTTACAGGGTGTCCCATAGTATGTGACAAAAGTAAATTGCGAATAACTTGAATACGGTTAAGTGTAAATAATTGTTCTTTTTTTTATTGTACACAAAACATTCGGCAAATTATAATACAATCCCTTCCAAGTGTCCGCCATCACTTGTACTACAGAACTCTATCCTACGCTCGAAGCTGGTATAGATGCGCTGTATTGTTTTCATCAATAGCTCGGACAGCATCCCTAATTGCGTCTTGAGTGGAAAGTCAACAATCTTTTGAATACTCTAAAAATGATGATCGGACATTCTCATATGAATTAAGTCGAAAAATTATACTATTCAAAAATGATACTATGATAATACAATTTTCAACAAAATTTTATTAAGAATATTTTAATTTTATATAATATGAAGAATCTGAAACCTTTTCCATCAGATTCTTTTCGAAGAATCTGATGGAAAATTCAAAATATCGAAAAACATGAAAATGATTCTCAAAATCTTATATAAATTCAAAGATAGAGTGAAACTTTCTATTATACCTTAGAATTCCACTATAATCATGTTTAAAAAAAATTGTTTGATGCAAGAATTGATAAATTTGAGCATTACATTAGATGAAACTACCAGAAATTTGATTTTCATAAAAAATTCATAAAAAATTTAAAATTTTCATGAATGATCATAAAAATCCAATTGATCAAGACAGTTATCATGCTCATTCTTCAACTACACATTAATGACATCAAAACAAATATTTTAACCTATGGTTCACTCCATGAAACATCATAAATTAAAAGAAATTTGTGAAAATTAAAATTTAGAAAAAAAAAATTGAATTAAAAAAAAATCCGAATAACCATTAAAGCTATGATCTTCATCTTCGAACTCGGTCGAGAGGACATCCCAACAAATTTTTTAAGCCATAGTTGAATGAATTTAAAACATTTTTTTTTCAGCTATCGTATGAAAACTGATTTTCGAAAAAATTAAAAAATTAAAAAAATGAATGAATGAATTAAATTTTAATTAATGGCGATGGATAGGGCTTGATAAGACCTACATTTGATAAAAAAAAATTTTCTTCGATTCCATTGTTTCCTTAGCAAATAATTGAGAAAAATGGTTTTTACATACGCACACACATACATACATACATACGGACACCGCCCGAAAATTGCATTTTCGGACTTTTTGGATCATACTTGGTTGATATAACACAAAAAATGCAAAACTCGAATTTGGTCGATTACAATGCTTCCATTCGGAAGCAAAAATGACAGGAGTTGATGTGAAATGCGAGAATGTGCATATGAACCCATTGCTATGCGCGTATTTTTTTAAATATTGCTTCGAACAAAAAAATAGTTACATCAATGAGAAGCTTGTAGCCAATTTATATAATGTAACTAAGAGTATTTTTCATGTCGCTCGTCACGTTTGTGTTTTATTTAATGGATATGATTCGGAGGTAGTGGAGGGGGTAGTTGCTTCGTGTATAGATACACGGCAGCGATCGGCCTGATGTTTTGTACAATCGGAGTCAAAACTTTTCTTGGCCGATACGCTGCCGCGTATCTCGATGTAACTAAGAGTATTTTTCACGTAGCTCGTCAAGTTTGTATTTTATTTAATGAATATGATTCGGAGGTAGTGGAGGGGGTAGTTGCTTCATGTATAGATACACGGCAGTGATTGGCCTGATGTTTTATACAATCGGAGTCAAAACTTTTCTTGGCCGATACGCTGCCGCGTATTTCGATCGACTGGCATCAGTTCCATCCCTCCATCCTCCATGGGGGAGTGGAAAACTCGCGGTGAAAGTCACGACTGCGCAGAAGAAAATGATACATTTTTCAAGCGCTGAGAGGCTCCGCAATATTTGCACCCAATTAAAAATTAATTTCTCTTCTCCCAATGAAGATGGAGAGGTGGAACGAACGCCAATCGATTGAGAATGAAATTATCAATGAATGTATACCGGTTTCATTTCTTAATCTTAATTAGGAGGGGAGGAATGAATTTTCAAAAGCGCGGAGTCATCCCGAACGATTCTTCGGCGTCGAGTGAGGCCGGAGGGGCTCCACCGATTTGAAAATTTATTTCTCCTTCCCTAATTGAGATGAAGGAATGAAACCAACGCCTATCGATCGAGAATTATATTCTCACTGAATGACAGTGGTTTCATTGCTTAATCACAATTAGGAGCGGAGGAATAAATTTTCAAAGTGCGAAGTAACCCCGAACGGTTCTCCGGCGTCGAGTGAGGCCGGAGGGGCTCCACCGATTTAAAAATTCATTTCTCCCCCCTCCCCTAATTGAGATAAAGGAATGAAACCGTTGTCATTTATTGAGAATTCAATTCTGAATCAATTGGCGTTCGTTCCATCTCTCCATCTTCATTAGGAGAAGAGAAATTAATTTTTAATTGGGTGCAAATATTGCGGAGCCTCTCAGCGCTTGAAAACTGTATCATTTTCTTCGGCGCCGTCGTGACTTTCAACGCGAGTTTTACACTCCCCCGTGAAGGATGGAGGGATGGAACTGGTGTCGGTCGATTGAGTATTTAATCCTCAATCGAATGCCGTTGGTTTTATCTCTCCATCTTAATTGGGAGAGGAAAAATGAATTTTTAATTGAGCGCAAATATTGCAGAGCCACTCGGCGCTTGAAAACTATATCGTTTCCTTGAACGCCGTTGTAACTTTCATCTCACAGCATTCCCAGCTCACCGATTCCTCCGATTCTGCTCACTCTACGCCGTTATCGACACTCTCGGACTCGTGCCCTGTTTTATTCACAGGTACAGCCTCAAAATTAGTTCATGCGCGACCGCTACGAAATTTTGCGGTTGAAGCTTCTCCATAAGCGCTTGCAATCTCCCCTATAATCTCTGCTGCCAACGCTACCGGTAACAGCGGGAAAAAAGGAAAGAGGAGAGAGAAAGAGAGAGAAACAGACATTATGTTCGTTGCCAACTTTGACGAACAAATCTAACGCGGAGAGAAAATAAAATCGCGAAATATTACATTATGATGGTTGCTATGGCGGATATTTTTATTTATTATTGATTTATCGAGAAAGTAAAAATATCTTTAGAAAGCTCATAGTCAACTTATATAATGTAACTAAGGACGGATTTCGCGAGAAATTCTCGTGTCATGAGAAAAAGAATAAAAACCATTCGGGGAGTAGTTGTGTCGTGTATATTATACGCAATAGCATCGGCCTATGATGTCACACCGGTAAAACGTCAACTTGGCCGATACGCTGTCGCGTATCTTGATTTCAGATTGATTTCTTAATAATTTAACAAAAGAAACTTAATGTTCCATCCAGTCACCCTAAAGACTGCAAGCAGATAATGAATTGATTGAGTAATGAGTGCAAAATAAACGTTGAACATGACTGCTAATACTCGAATTTTTATCCGTGAGCTAAGCAACTTGGAACACAATTAACCCTTAAGTGGTCGCAGCTCTCCACTGAACGTTGTTGGTTGCACGGTCAAAGAATTCACGCCCCGTGTGTTATGCGATTTCGAGAAAAAGAAAGTTGAACATAAAAATTGATTCCACGTTGATAGGTAATTTTGAACTTTCAATGAATAGGAAATAGTCTATACACTATACCACCTTTCTGTGGACATGAAAAGAGCGGGAGGATTAGATGATCGGAATTTATGTTTTCGTGGGTGGAGAATCCGAATGTCTTGGTTTTTTGCGATCCCAGTGGCCAATTGTTAGTTATAAACAATTTTACCTCAATTTTTGATGGAAAAATGATTTTTCATGCAAACCATGGAACATACAGAAAAATGTTTCAAGTGAAAGTTGTTCATCTTTTTCATACGAACAAAATTCTTTTTGATTTATCGAAATCGGCCAAGTGGTTCGCACGATATTTGTTAATTACTGGGCGTTTTTAATGAACAAATGATTTTTTATGGAAACGATAAGAGATATCGGAAAACGATTCGAATAAAAGTTATTCATCTTTTCAATACAAACAAAACAGCTTTTGATTTATCGAAATCGGCGCAGTGGTTCGCGCGTTATCCGCTAATTAGTGGGCGTTCTTAATAAACAAATAGCGCGCGAACCACTGGGCCGACTTCGATAAAACAAAGACTGATTTGTTCATATGAAAATGAGGAACAACTTTTATTCGAAACATTTTCCGATGTCTCTTATCATTTTCATAAAAAATCATTTGTTCATTAAGAACGTCCACTAATTAGCGGATAGCACGCGAACCACTTAGTAGATATCGATAAACCAAAAGCTGTTGTGTTCGTATAAAAAAGACGAAGCACTTTTATTCGAAATTTTTTCCGATGTCTCTTATCATTTTCATAACAAATCATTTGTTCATTAAGAACGCCCACTAATTAGCGGATAGCGCGCGAACCACTGAGCCGATTTCGATAAATCAAAAGCTGTTTTGTTTGTATTGAAAAGACGAACAACTTTTATTTGAAACATTTTTCTGTATGTTTCATGGTTTGCATGAAAAATAATTTTTTCATTAAAACTTGCGAGAAAATTGTTTATAAGTTACATACTGTGACGTATTGAGATCGATCAATACGTCGATTTATTTAATAATTATAATTATTATGCCCAAAGTGGTGGACGATGGGAATGGGAAACGAGGTTTCTCATTCCCTTCATCCAAAGATTGCTCAGCAGTCCCACGGTGTCCCATGGACACCAGCGTAAGCAGTTCCACGGTTTCTACAGGTCCAGTTCAGGGTGCTGAACTGTTTGACTGTGTAGGTTTCTATACAAACGAATGCACGAAACCGTATTAGTGAAGAAAACCGTGGGATTGCTTAGGTAAGCATTTTGGGACTTTGACAAGTTTGGACGACTCGGGAAGCACCAGAGTACGTCAGAGTACGATCAGGAGCGAAACAGAGCGGATCTCTGAGCTCAGGCCTTCAGCCAACCAATAACAAAGTCGAGTCAAGGTCCCAAAGTCGAGTCAAGAACCGCGTTATACCGACCCATTAAACACTACCGTGTATAAATTAAAGTTAATATATAGTTATTTTACCAACATCAGTACGGTCGGTTTAATATCGTTGACCCTCCCTCTATCCTTCACTTATCCCTCCGATTGAGCGAACCACCCGTGAGCTCACCGAGACTAGCCGAGGTCGGAGTGAAACATGAGTTATTAAAGGACAAATTAACTCATTTCGTCACAATACCAAAATTCTCCAGTCAAAATTCCCCGCGCCAAAATTCCCGCGTCAGGATTCCCTGCGTCAAAATACCCCCGCGTCTAAATTCCCCAGGTCAATATTCCCCCCCTCAAAATATCCCCGTGTCGAAATTCCCCGCGAGAAAATCCCCCCGCAACAGAACTACCTCGAACAAAGGATCTCAATGACAAAATGAAAATAAACACAAAATCAATTGAAAAAGGCCTTGTACAGTGGACGGATTGAGCATTAGAATCACAATAAGCAACAGGTGTGCCATATTAGAATCATTAGGCATTAGAATCACAATAAGCAACAGGTGTGTCATATTATAAAAATAAATACAGAACAGGTATGATGGGGACACGGAAATATCAATCCCACGATCCATCAGTTACCAATCACACGCCGCCGAGTTCATTACGGTTCAAAATATCATTACATTTCGTAAAAAAAAAAATTTGTTCCGTGTTTTTTGTTTTTGAGTGGTATTTATGTTGCCTGTTATTAAAATTTGAATCAAGATTTTCACGAACCAAATATATAATTTCAAAAAAACCGCATAAATACGCCATACGGGGAATTTTATCGGCAGGAATTATTGGATTACGATAATTGGTGCAAGGAATATTAACATGAAGGAATTATAATTCCTATATATGTCGGGAAGAAAAATGACGGGGGGAATTTCGACCAGGGAAATATGGGGCGGGGAATTTTGACGGGGGAATTTTGGCGTGTCACCAAATTCCGATCATCAAATCCTGCCGCCCTTTTCATGTCCGGAGAAAGGTGGTATAGCGTATAGACTAAAATGGGGGTATGGAAGCGAAATAGTTGTCAGATAATCCAAGAACTCAATTTGAAAAAATGCAAAATTAGGTAATTTTAAGATTAAACAAGGGGAAGGGGGAAAATGAAGCTGAAACTAGGGAAAGATTCGACAGCAGAAGATTTGTCTTAGGCGAATCTACGGATGCTCACATGTGTTTAAGTAATGTACAAACTTTTTCGCACTTAAAAACATTTGTACATATGATTATTTGACTCTCCTACACTTAAATAGCCCCAAAATTTAATTCTCCGGTGACGAATATTCTGCTAGTTTCAGTTTTATCCCATTGGGTTTCCATAACTTTTGGGGAGCCCATTTCTCTTCCATTCTCGTTCAAAATTTCTTTCAATTAAAAAAATTTAGAACAATTAATGGAAATAGTTACTATAGCACTTGCTCTTCTTTATTCAGCCATCATTGCAGAATAACTTAAATGTGTTATGTTATCGACCGTGGTGAATTAATAAGTCAATTAATCCTTGAATTATTGCAGAATAACACACGACAAAAGTAGAAAACGAAGGAATTAATATAATTCTCTGAGTAATATCAACCGTAATTATTATATGTGCGTAATGATATACACTCAGAAAGAAAAAAAAAGAACTTCTTCAGTACTGAGGATTGTAATTATAATTAGGTCAAAAATATAATCGGCCTTGCAGTCATCGATTCATTTTTTTTAAACCTAATTATTAAATTACGGTCGACAATAACTCCCATTAATAGTGATTACAATGTCTACAAGGGAATGTTTACTCACCAATTGAGGTTATGCGTAGATAATCCAATCACAACAATCTCATTTAGGAAAATCTCTCGGATAAGCATTTCGTTATTACTATCTTGATCAATTTTACTCCACGAGATATTACTCGAACACAAAATTCACCAATTAACAACAAAAAAAGCTTAATGAAAATGCTGTAAATGCATTTATTGTTCTCCTCATTTTTCATTTCATTAGAACGAGTAACAAAAAACTTTTCGCGCAGCTTTTACTTCTTGATTCCCTTATCAATGAAAAATGAAAGTATCATTGTCGTTCCCCTCTAACCTGGTGCATTCATTTGGATTCCGTTCTCATTTGTTTTTCGATTCAACCCCGGAAACATTGAAATGTGTACCAGAATTTAAATAGAACTTAAATCTATGCAGTTAAAGATATTTATTCATTTTTCAAGAACATAATTTCTCATGTGTGAGAGAAATTGGGTTATTTTTTAAATGGACAGGAAAACATATGCAAGCAACAGTTATAATTGCTGAAAAAACCGTTGCCATAACGGTTGAAGCATACTTTGTCCCAAGTTTCGTTTTGGTGAACGTAGATAGGAAACGTGGTTGCAGTAGCCATTACAACACCGAAATACATCTGGATATTTAAGAACTCCCATTTAATTGTGTGATAACTATTCCTTCAGCTGATACCATGTCTCTCAAAATGAAAAGTTTATTATTAAAAAAATACATTAGTCGTTAAATCAGACAAACGCGTAACGGAGAATTTCCTTTTTATAACTATTACTAAGAAAATATGAATAGTAAAGAGTCGCCCGTCGGTATGGATTTCTAGAGTGCCGAATATTTTTTTTTTTCAAAAAATTACATACTTAAAATTTGCTCATTCTTACTATTAATCTTTCTTAGCATTAAATTTTGGTGATGTTTACGATTAACTAGTGATGAATCTCCTGGATATTTTACTGATTTTGGTATTATTCCTACCATTGAAAATAAATGGCGTTCCATCAATAATGGTTTAAAAATGGATCTTTTGATAGCCAGTATTTTATGACCCATTTTTTACTTTGTTCTTGAGGGCTTAGTTGCAGCATTACATGCTTTTGTAATCTGTGCTCCGATGAGCCGTCGATTTTTCTTAGTCTCTCCAAAAGACTTAAGTAGGTAATCTGAAAAAAGGAAGACATTGAATGCAATTTCATATTCAAATATCAAAAAGAAATTCCCCTAAGGATAATAAAAAATTGTATTTAGTTTTTTTATAAATTAATAAATCAGTTGCAAGAGTACTAACAGATTTAACTAATTTATTGCAATTCCATACTTTGAGAAAAAGAAAAGATTTCTAGGAAGAATGCCGTTCTCGTCTCAATCTGTTTCTTTATTAGATATTGCAAAGGCAAGAAGGAATAATTTACGAATAAGTTATTAGTGATTGACAGGAGTGGCTAGACTCGGAACTTAAACCAGGACTAAGAGAGGACTACTGGTTTACGGACGGCTCTGGCTTCAATGAAAGTTTTGAGGCAGGCATCTACCGTCTGAAAGATGGCATCGGAGAGAGTTTTCCACTGGGTCACCATTCAACCGTCTTTCAAGCAGAAATGCTGGGCATACTTAAGTGTGCAGAGTATCTGAACGCGAGAGACACAAAAAGGATGAAAATATTCATCTGCAGTGACAGCCAGGCGGCGATTCACGACCTGGAAAAATCCACTACAGAGTCACAGTTGGTGTGGGAATGCATGTAGGCATTGGACACACTGGGTAAAAACAACCAGGTCACCGTAACCTGAGTACCAGGCCACCATGGGATTCTGGGTAATGAAGAGGCAGATAAGCTGGGCAAGGAGGGTACAGAAAAGGTGCCCTCATACGGCCTGCTTGGCATGCCCTTCGCAGTGGGAAAAACTCTTATTAAAGAACATTTCCAGTGAGATCATATCAGGCGTTGAGGGGGGAACTAAGAGTTAGAACCAGAAAGCTTCTGGAGCTGCACAGAGGGGATCTGAGGGTAGCAGTAGGGCTCCTCACGGATCATACAGCTCTCAGAGCTCATCTGTTCAAGATGAAACTTCCAGAACAAGAAGACTGCAGACTGTGCGGAGGCGATAAGGAGGGTGTCATCCATATTTTATGTGAATGCCCCCTATTAGTACTCCGTCGCTATAAAATCTGGGGCCAGGCTTTCCTGGAACCAGAGGACTTACAACAAGGGGCTGTCACCAGCCTTATTAGCCTAGTGAGAAACACAGGGCTGGGGCTGTGTGACTGACCGAAACTAAGGCGGATGTTACAAAACATCGTATGATTTAGGTGACTCTGGGCACTTTAAGTGACCAGCCGCGCATATTCTGTTCTATTCTTCTATTAGAGATTGATATAATCAATAACGAAGATTTTAATATACGCACGGAAAAATTTCAGAAAAAGACCTACTAATATCTATAAAAGATTCTATTGCATTTTTTTTCAACTTCTGTCGAACATTCGATTAGTTTATGGTGAATTCTATTGAGGAATCCTGGAGCTACATTCCACGTTTTTTTCTATAGGGATTGTTCACTAGAAACGACATTATAGAAAAAATCTGCCGAATTTCGTTTTTTTACACAAATTTTTCTATTTCTAATTTCAAACATTTCTATCGCAAATATATAAACAGAATAAGTTGGACAGATAAATCATATCCTATTCATATTCTGGATTTATAAGGGTAAATTTATTGTAATGATAAAACCATAAATACCAACATTCGCATGAATAAAATAGAACAATTGAAGGAAGAAACAAATTGAGACGTGGATGACATGTTATGTTATATATGCCATATACTAAATTGTAAAGACCTCGACATAAAAGAAAACGGAAATTTTTTTTATTGCGTTTTTTAATTAAAAGGAATTATGTTTAATTTAGCAACATAATATATACCAATTTACCTTACTTAAATCTTTTCCATCTTATTCCTTTTCTTATGAACATCTGTGCTTCTCTCAGTAATAGCTGATTCAGAGAGTGCCAGAGCAGATATGCAATCGCAATTCTAGAAGAAAAAGTTGAACGAATTTTTTAATCACTTTGATGTAATTTTCACTTTGATGTATTTCATGAATGGATTCATGATTAAAAATTCATCAAAATCGAAGTTATCTGAAATCCAAGTTATCTGAAAATGTATACTCGTATCTAACTAGTCAGATACGAATATACATTTTTAAAAGATAGAAACTTTAAGCAAGAAAAATAATTTTTTTAAACAGCATTTTTTACTTAGCAAGAGCACTTATTTTCAATTCACCAACATAATATATACCTATTTACCTCTTTTGAATTCTCGTTTTCTTGTTGATCCTTTTTCTTCTCTACTGATTTGACTCTCTCAGTTATAAGTAATTCAGGAACTGTCGGAGGAGTAGTGTTTTCGTCATTCTAGATGAAAAAAGTAACAATATTTTTAATCATTTTGACGAAATTTTCCAAATTTTTCATAAATAGATTCATTATTAACAATCCATCAAAATCCAAGTTCACTGAAAGACTAGTCACATACGAACATACATTTTTTTTTAACAGAAACTTTAAGCAAGAAAAAGTTTTTTTTTAAATAGCATTTTTTACTTAGCAAGAGCACTTATTTTCAATTTAGCAACATAATATATACCTATTTACCTCGTTTGAGTCCTCGTTTTCTTGTTGGTCCCTTTCCTTCTCTACTAATTTCACTCTCTCAGTTATAAGGAATTCAGGAACTTCTAAAGGAAGTGTATCTTCGTCATTCTAGATAAAAAAATTCACAATATTTTTAATCATTTTCACGTAATTTTACAAATTTTTCAGAAGTGGATCCATTATTAATTATTAATAAAAATCTAGGTTCAGTGAGGGACTAGTCAGATACGAATATACTTTTTTGTAAATAGAAACTTCAAGGGAACCATTAATCCCTCAACTAATGATTAAAAAAAATTCATTTATATATTGACACACTGAACATCAATTTGTTATTTTTTCCTATTTGGGGGCGCTACAGGCACGCTTAGCGACAAGTCCTTCGTTGCACTCTCTCCGGCTTTTTTTTTTGCTTTTTTCGCCTGTTTTCTTGCTTCCTGGGCTCCTGCATCAACCTGTGTTGACACTCCAAGTTTTCCTGCATGCCTTGAAGAATACATCCTGTACTGTTTAATTGGAAAGCTCCTCAAATTACCATTTTTTTGTTTGCTGTACGTATTTGAGGTTAACTCCAGAAGGGAGCAGGGGAAAGAGTGGGCTCCACCTCCCCCCGCTAGTAGTCAACGAAGGCCCAGCGGATGAGGCAGTCTTAGCCCTGCCATCTATGGGCATGTCGGACGACTCTCAATCCGACCCCGGTTTGGATTTCGCAACCCCTGTCGGCAACATCGGTTCCCATAGGGTACCCTCTCGTCAAGCACTTCCAGCCACTCCTTTCTCATCAAGCCGTTGGAACTCCTTCTCCAAGTGTTCTGCGGGTCATCTAACTAAAGCTGCTTCCTTCGCCAATTTTAAGCAGGGTAACTCTTTGCATAATTTTTACGATAGGAGTGAAAAAAACAAGAGGAACTCTCATGACTCAGGTTCAGGGGGCTCACAATCTGATTCAAGCTCTGACTCCGAGCAGCCACCCTCCAAGGTTAACAGAACTGACCCTGTACCCTCATCCACCATGGATCCTACCCTGAACACTCTTCTTGTCTCCCTCAACAGTAAAATGGACAAGATGCAAGAGGTCAATCAAACTCGCTTCCAAGACACCAAGTCCCTCATCAGTGGTATCTCCACCAAGGTGGATGGTATTAAAGGGAGTGTAGACACCCTTTGGTCTACTGTTCAAGCCCACAAAGCCGAGTCGGATGCCAGTATCGAAGACCTGAGGAGTAAGTTTGCTGAGATGCAGTGCAAAATTATTGCCGGGGTAATTCCTGGTAATCCCGTTACTGAGTCTGCTCTGAAGGAAATCCAAAGTGACATGTCCTCGCTCAGAGAGAGCCTAGCCGCAGTCCAACAACATTGCCATTCGGAGCACATCTCAGCCTCCAGCAGTGACATCGAGGCTCTTCAGCAGTCCCTGAGAAGAACTAACATCGTTATCAGGGGCCTTGTGGTTGATCCCAAGGTCGTCTTCGAAGAGGTCTCCAAGTTCGTCACTAATCGACTTAAGTTCAGTGGCCGAGTCATTGACGTGAGGGTCCGCCGGCAGACTACTCAGAGCACCCAATTCATCACCGTGTCCCTCGACTCCACCATGTCTAAAAGATCCATCCTCCAGAACAAAAAGCTCCTATATGGTTCCAGTATCTTTATCGACTCAGATCTAACACCTGGAGAGAGCAAGGTAGCCAAACTGATTGGAGATGGTACACGAATATTTTGAAACTAGCCGACTCTCGTCTCCCCAATATCATCATGACTCGTCTTAGACGACTGGCTGACGCTTCTTCAGGTCCATCTCCACTCAATTGGTGTTCCCTCTTCAGGGAGTGGCTCCTATCTACCAGTGCAGCTGATCGGTCGATTTCTACCGACCCCTTGATCTGGGACCAGCGTGGGACAACACTCTTTGTGGAACTTTCGGCGCAGGAAAGATCTGCAGACTTGGAACGGTGTAGGAATTCGAGTGTCTTGCAACACTCATTCCCTCGTACTATCGATGACCCTGTACCAAGTTACCTCCGGTGCGACCTGTCTCTGGCACATTTGAGAGTTATAGCCAGTCTCAGACTGGCCACCGCCATCTACTGGAGCCTTAGTCTGAACGGCAAGATCTACAAGTCTAACCCCGCATCCAATTGTGGTCACTGCCCTATCAATGATCCCTCGACTGTTGAACACTTTTTATTAAATTGTAGTCTGTTTCAGGTGCCTCGTGCCCACCTGTTCACCCAGCTGGCTTCGTTGGAGTTTTATTACCTCTCTGCCTGCTGTCTCCTTAGCTCCAACAGCCTGCCGGTCTACAAAGCCATGTTCACATTTTCATGCTCTGCCCTGAGGATTCTGGTTTCTGTGACTGAAAATGAGGCTGATTCATCCTGCCCTAGCGATTGTCCTGTACTGGTGGCTTGAGGATGCTATTCGATACTTCTCTTCTTCTGTCTTCCAGCTGACATTCCACCATTCGAGAACACGTCCGCTTATTTTTGCATTTTTTTTGTGTATTCTTGCTGCACCTTGCCACGTTCTATGCCGGTATATCGCTTACTTCGATTTATTTTGCTTATTTTGCCTGAGTGCTTTATATTTGTCTATGCAATCTATTATATTTTATTTCTTTACCAGACTTGTCGCTGCTTACCGTTAGTGGCACTGGCTGATTGCTTTTGGATTGCTTTTTTTTATATTTATAAAATTTCTTTTTTTTTTGCTATTTATCTTAATCTGTCGATGCTAATCTGCTTTCGCTATCTTATTCTTTTATTTTACTTTTGCAATCTTGCCAGTGCCTTTTACTTTTACTTTTTTGTATGATTATTTTGTATTATGCAGTTGCTTGTACCCCCCCCCCTGCAGGATTCAAGGTTGTGGTTGTTCGGGAAGATATCGAATCAACTACGCGAGGCAACAGTTTGCAAAACTAGTGATTTAGTTTATTGTCGTGTATATGGTATGTACAGATGATTAGTCGGTAGTATGAATATATACAGGATAAGGTGGAGAGATGTCCAACGTGTGGCATGAGCCAGACGACTGAATTCAGGAGTATTGCGACACCTGAGGTATGCGTGTGGTCCTCAGGGGTAAATGTGGGTGAGAGGTGAATTAGCTCATCACGCGGTAGATGTAGCGAGATACTACATGACTCCCCTCCTTAGTGAAAAACATAGTTTTTCTAAACTGAAACATAAAGAAAAAAATTAATATGTTTGAACAACTCGAGCGGGTGCTCGAGAAAATGTTCGTTGGTGATGGAGTTGACTGCGATACCCTAGCTGCTGCTAGGCGTGGGCTGCTCTCCAGGTTGATGATGTTATTCCGTAGTCCAGGAGTTGTTCACAGGAGCTGATGTGCGATGATGTGTGTGTGCAGATGTGTGTGATGCCTCTCGACAGGTGTATCGTAGAGGTGATGTCCTGGTGAAGACGTCTGTCAGCGTTCGATGTGACGTCGCGTGTGCCAGGGTGTGATGTTCTCGACGATGGTTGGCGGAGACGAGCTCGTTGCGTCGGCCCGGTGTTCTCGACGCTGCCATCGGAGAAGTTGCGCATGAGGTTACTTTCTTCTCTCCCTCATGTGTGGAATCGCTACGAGCCTAGCGGGCGGGGTTCTCATCCTCGTGGGCCCGAGTGATCATAATGCGATGTTGATGCGATGGGACTGCGGGTGAGGTTTCCATCCTCGTTGGCCCGCGCCGCACGTGCGGTGTCCATTGTCGCTGTGTTGATGTGCCTCGTACCACCGAAGTACTGTCGCTCGAGGAGTTCGTCCAGGTCTGGGGCAGCTGATAACTACTGTCGTCGGCGAGGTCGTCCTGGAGGTAGAGGTGGTATTGCCTACACTGTAGTGTTATCCCTTTTGATGGTGTGGCGCGGAGAGGTGCTCGGTAAGTCGGCACGTGTGTATCCGACGCTGGCATCGAGGGCATGTATGTGTCTGTGTGCGTAGATTCTACGAAGCTCGCTGATCCTGGTTACTGGACGGTTGATTGGAACATGATAACATTGGGTGGAAGTAGGGTGTTTCTCTTAAATAAAGCTGTTAGGAGTCTTTATTGTAGCACGTTCACTAACACAGCACAACGTTCATGGGTGCTCCGCAATGTCTCAGCGGGTGCGGGAGAGAAAACACTATACTAATACTTGTCACACTGTAGCGCGATTCACAGCTGAGCGGTATTGCACTCACACTTGCGCGAGACGATGAATGGACAGTGAGACGGCGTGGTTGCCGACCGAAGATGGTGGGCAAGAAAATCGCCGAGGATATGCGTGCGCAGCGTGAGCGGGAACGTCTCGTGGTAGAGAAGACGCTCGCATTTTTTGCACTGTTGGACGCCATTTTTGCACAGGAGACGATCACGTGGAGAAAATTAATGAATGTCCTTTTTATTCCACACGGGTGTCACTGCACTGATTTTTATGTACACAGGTCGAGTTGTTGCGGTGTGGGGGTTTTAGCGAACGCGGCTGGTGACCCGAAATGAATGTTTATCGTGTTAATTGCAGCTAAAAACTTCCCGGTTAGAACACGCGCACTCGCTTGATTTTTTTTTCGCATTCGCGCTTCCCTTTTTCTAGATTCAAAAGACTGTCTCTCACCCAGTCCTTGGGTTGTTCGGAAAGGTATCGAATCAACCACGCGAGGCAACAGTTTGCAAAACTAGTGATTTAGTTTATTGTCGTGAATGCGGTATGTACAGATGATGAGTCGGTAGTATGAATATTTACAGGATAAGGTGGAGAGATGTCCACCGTGTGGCATGAGCCAGACGACTGAATTCGGGAGTATTGCGAGACCTGAGGTATGCATGTGGTCCTCAGGTGTAAGTGTGTGTGAGAGGTGAATTAGCTCATCACGCGGTAGATGTAGCGAGAC
>NW_021680736.1:25288-55180 GCF_001412515.2 Diachasma alloeum
CCCCCCCCCCTTTGCAATAAGGGAAAATTTGTATTTATTATTCCCTTTATATATCGGATAAAAATAGGACGACCTGTCCGGAACGTTAACGGTCGTGTTATTTGAAAATACGAGTCAACCTTCTCTGTATCTTGATTGCCTTTATTTTCCTCAATGTCCTCAACTATCCTGGCACTGATGACTTTGTCGAACAATTCAGCGTTATCCAAGACTGTATCACTTCTTGTTTTCATTATCTGTACAGAAAGATATTGCGTATATACTAATATAAATACTAATTGACCTTCATTTAGAATCGATTTATCTTTTGAAAAGAATTCATATGGAAGGCCACAATATATTACAAGAATTAATTTCACTAATTATTATTTCAACCAGATATGAATATGAATTTGGGACCGTTTTTTTCTTTTTCAATATTAAGGTTGTTTTTTCTGGAGCTGCGGCCTTGGCGGCGAAAAATTTCCTCTCTGTTTTAGGGGGACTAAGGGTTCCTGTTTGGATGTACTGTCTACATCATCTTGTCAAAAGGTCTCTGTCTGATAACGAAAAAAAATATATATATATATATATATATATATATATATATATATATATATATATATATATATATATATACAGGGTGTTGACGGCACCCACCTTACAAATATTCGGAGCATGTAAAGTAAAAAAATACAAGATCAATGGTGCAGAAATTAATGAAATTGGATGATAAACATTCAAATGATAGCGATAAGAATTTTCTATTAGTTGAGCCAATGATATCATGGTAGACGGCCGCCATGATATGGCTCTCATGAAACGGCAACGTCGCTGAGGCCGGGAGCCTAGATAGAGCGCTATGGATGGGTCAATGTTTAGAACCCCGACGTGATATCTAGGGATTCTAGTAACTATTGAAAATGCGAGTAGAATCGATCGGTGGCGACCTCAATTGAATAAATGGCCGCAAGTTCAAATGAATGAAGAAACGATACATGAAATTCGGAGCGGAGTAAGTGGAATATAATTGGAAAATTGAAGAGTTTTCGATGGAGGATATTCATTGTTTTCCATAATACATAATGAGGGGATTATGACATGATATGAATTATCAAGAGATAATATTAAAGCAATTTTTTTTTGAGCTACCACCTCATTAAAAAAACCATGGTAGAAATGATATCAGGTACATTTTACATATTCCGTAGTAAGGACGTTAATCTTTTCATTTATCACCTCCTAGATGATAATCAAATGATTTCAGACGACACAAATATCTAAATAAGGAATTTCTAAATGCTCGGGAATGTTGGAAAATCACGATCCACAGTTTTCTCCATTTCAATGCAGTCTTGAGCGAAGCGAGTGACGTCTCGAGTCTCGTATTGGGATGACTCCCGAAGAAATTGATTTTTACGGCAATCTCGCACGCTGGACGCGCAGTGACAGCAACCGCGACGATCAAGGATATTGCACGCGGCACGCGCGGTAAGCACCGCTGTGACAGTTGGAGCAGCAACTACGACATTACTACGGCTTTTTCAGCTATAGCCATTGCAACGATTGAAGCGGCTGCCATCGCGATAATTACTATGGCACTTGTGGCTACACTTATAGACTCATCAGGATTTTCTTTAGGACACTCCGAAGGACCACTAGAATGATTTTTTCCAGCACTGCCAACGGGATTCTCCTCAGGACACTCCGAAGGACGACTACAAGGATTTTCTCCAGCAATCCCATCAGGATTTTCTCTAGGACACTCCGAAGGACAACCAGAATGATTTTCTCCAGCACTTCCAACACAATTCTCCTCAGGATACTCCGAAGGACGACTAGAAGGATTTTCTCCAGTAATCTCATCAGGATTTTCTCTAGGACCCTCCGAAGGACAACCAGAATGATTTTGTCCAGCAATCTCATCAGGATTTTCTCTAGAACTCTCCGAAGGATAACCAGAACGATTTTTTCCAGCACTTCCAACAGGACTCTCCTCAGGATACTCCGAAGGACGACTAGAAGGATTTTCTCCAGCAATCTCATCAGGATTTTCTCTAGAACTCTCCGAAGGATAACCAGAACGATTTTTTCCAGCACTTCCAACAGGACTCTCCTCAGGATACTCCGAAGGACGACTAGAAGGATTTTCTCCAGCAATCTCATCAGGATTTTCTCTAGAACTCTCCGAAGGATAACCAGAACGATTTTTTCCAGCACTTCCAACAGGACTCTCCTCAGGATACTCCGAAGGACGACTAGAAGGATTTTCTCCAGCAATCTCATCAGGATTTTCTCTAGGACACTCCAGAGGACGACTATAATTATTTTTTTCAGCACCGACCAACAGAATTCTTCCCAGGACACTCCGAAGAATGACTGGACTGATTTTCTCTAGTAATTTTACCAGAATTTTCTCTAGGCCACTCCCGAAGACAATTAGAACGATGTTTTTCCAGCATTCTCACCAGGATTCTCTCTAGGCCACTCCCGAAGACAATTAGAACGATTTTTTTCCAGCATTCTCACCAGGATTCTCTCTAGGACACTCCGGAGGACAACTCGGATGATTCCTTTCCAGCACTTCCAACAGGATTCTCCCTAGGACACATTCTATGATGACTAGAAACATTTTCTCCAGCATCTCCAAAATTCACCCTAGGAGGCTTTGAAATATAGTCAGAGTATTTGTACTTTATTTTCCCGTCATTCGGTTTATGATTATGGGATCATCCCATTCTTCCCAGATTACAGGCGAATCTCAAGTGTTGAGAAGAAAAGAGAAAGAAAATATAGATGCTAAAGATAATCGTTTTGAACATGTTTCAGAGCTCTCAGGAGTATCCTGATGGAGATGCTAAAGTGGATGAGTTCATCCATTTTCCACATCTAGACATGGGAATTGTGTGGATTGGAGTTATCCAAACTTATTAATACAATGCGTCACTCAGTTATTTATTAAGAGAAAATATGCAAAAAAATAATCAATGGAACAAGCAGTTGATAGTTCATGCCAATTCCAGTTTGTTCTTCATTTCCGAGTGAATTGAGAGATTACACAGCAAATGCCGGCGGTAATTCAATCATCAATTCTGCATGTTTTCAAATTTTATCAATGCGTCATCTCTCCTTAGATTATTCACACCAGTGAGAACCTCATTCCAATGAGAAAAAAAAGAATATTCAATAAACAAGAGCGAGCGAAAACTACCATACAGTTTTATGACAGGCTGATACTGATTGTGAGTTAACCAGAATCATTTATTCAATTCAAAGAACTAAGTCTATTTGTTTTCCCTCATTAGTTCCATTATTATGAAGTGGGGGTTCGTTTTGTGGACGGATAAAACATTTAGTGTATTACCAATGTCAAAAATCGACAGAGAAAATGACAGAATTATTGTTCTCGCTAAATGGGACGATGGAAAATATTATAAGGGAAAACTTCTGGCTCAAGGCAGTGAGTCAATCATGATTTAATTGATTCTATCAACTTGTACATATTTTCTTCGTTTGGGTGATAGATGACGAAGAACTACTGAACTCCTTATACGTGGAAAAAACAGGAGTGATTGATTTTTCACGATCGGAATTCACTCAGAAATCATCTGAAACAACACAGGTAGAGTCCCAGTCAAATCTCATCGATGATCAACCCTCTGTCAACCCTCCGCGTGAGGAAGATGAGAATTTGCCACCTAGGAAACGTACAGAGATCATGGAGTCGCCAAAGAGCACCTCCAGTCCAGATTGTAGCTCCTCAGAAACGCGAATGCAGGTCTTGAGAAATCCCTTTTTCAAGGACAAATTTGCTTCATGTGGTAGTCTTGGCACTGCTCTTCTATCTTATTCCGCGAAGTCAGGAAAAGACGAAGCGATTCACAACGAGAAGGCAGCAATCACTTCAAAAGCTCGATTGATTGAAAAAGGCAAGACACTCTCATTGCACCAATCCAAATTTATCCTGTCCCGAGTTCACAGCGATTCTGGTCGTAATTCAAGTTTCGATGATGCTGAAGTTGAGATTCTGGCTGTTATTAAACATGAGAACAGTGTTACCCCACATCAATGCCAGCCTCTCACGTCCGAAGTTTCACAGTCAGTAGACAAGATCAATTTAATATAAAGCAATACCAATTACTGATTCATATGACCGAAAAATTCCACGAGTCTTCCAACAGATCCTGACCATGAAGGACACATTCCAATAGCATCAAACCCTGACTCAAGCAGTTTTCCAAAAGTCCCAACCGTCATACGTCCTCCTTGTCCTACCAAACTTCGTGGAGTTCAAAACAGTTCCCATGTTAATAATCTCTATCTCAACAGTGAAAAATCTGCTGAATCTTTGGCTTCGTGCAGACTCAGAGAAATTTCCCCTTTGAATCGTTCGGAATCTTCGATATCTTCCCATGTCCGGTTTGTGGTTATCATAATTAATTAATTTATCATGGTGTTTGTCGCCCCATTTCTTCCATTTTTTCACAATAAATTTTAGCGAAAATCCAAAACGTATCGAAATAAATGGTGGCAAGCGAAGTGCTGTAGCTCGAACCTCACAAAATACCCCGTTGTCCTTCGGATCACCCCCTGGTCAGTCCTCTTCCGGACTGAGTTTTCATGTTCAGGAAGGAAAAAAACCTACAAAGTCGAGAGGAACGTCTCCAATCATCATTAGGCTCTCCACAAATCAGTCCAGTGATACTGGATCAGATGAGACGCCTGTTAACGTTTTCCCTCCTCGTACACTATCCTCGTCCAGATCTCGCATGATCAAGTCTCGGGAATTGGAATTTGTTGTGACTAATGAATCGATTGCTTCCATCATTCCTACTTTACCTTCTTGCGATTGTCATCAACGTTCCTCAACACTATTCTCAACTCCACCACGTGAAAAATCGAAAAAAAACAAGAAGGAAAATTGCCACGAGTCAATTCGAGCTCCGACCAAAGCTGTAGTCGAGAGGGTGGTCGTCATAACGAACCAAGCCGTTCTACATCTCGACAACTCAACATTCCAAGAATTCCCTCGAATCCTCAAGCTACTGTACCTCCAGCCAAAAGATCTGCAGAAATATGGAGAAAATCCTTTGAGGGCGGTGATTCAGATACTGATGTCGACAGTAATAGTTCAGAGATCGATGCAGGTTCTACTGTAGACTGGAGAGAGAATGGAAGAAATAAAGTGGAACTGATTGCCGAATCGGGTGTTTATGTTGATTATGCTGAATTGAGAGATATAAGGAGACGCTGGAGAAAGAAACCGAAGGACCTCGTTCGGAGGTTGCTTAAACACATGATTCGTAGAAGAAAATTGCTGAAGATGTCAAGGACAGGCTTTGGGAATCAAGAAGCTATCCCTAAAGCAATATTGCGAGCAAGAAAAAGTAGGTGAAATTATACTCCCGGTTTGGAATTGTTATAAAAAATGAATTTGATTTTCACCAGAGTTCATGCATAAGGAAGTTCCCCGCCAGTTGGTTCTATCGATCTTCGAATACAACGAATGCATCACTAAATGTTGTAACAATTTGCAACAAACGGAGAAACGTCATTAAATAGTGCTACATGTTTTCTTTTTTTTTTCCAAAACTCCTGTTGACATTTCATTCAAATCAAAGATTTTCTGACATTCACATTTATTGGTATCAATTGAATGACAACCTTCTGACTTTCAGGATTGGTTGAAAATATGTGGCTAATCAATAGTTATTCCTTCAGGAGAATACACATTCCGTACGTCTCATACAGTCGGTCGTATCGTCCGGTAGATTTTCAACTTTCCGGAATTGCCGAATGATCCATGACGTTAATGCCTTCTCGATCTCTCGTAAATCTTGTTCTAATTGTCTTCAGGTTCTTCAGTAATACTCAACTTGGTAATTAGCATTTTTCTACGATAACGGATCTAGTTCGTCTAACCATCTCTTATTGGACTCAATAATTTCATTTATTTACTTATATCTCTTAATGACTATGCGCAGTTGCTTTTCCAGTCAGACTGGATTCACTAACAGTAGAATTTAAGGCATAAGTTTCTCTAGAAAACTGCAAAAGACTAGGGCAGGGTGGGGCAAAGTAGAACATTTCTCATCGACTTGAAATTCCAATATCTCTGCTTAAAAACAAAGATATCAAGTATTAGAGTCCATCACAACCGTTCCACGTTGCCCCACTGTCCCCTACTTCCAGTAGTATATCCACCATTTTTCAAAGTATTCATGGTAAAATTTGGGGTAAAGATGGAGAAGAGTCGTGGGGTATTGGAGAGATGTGGAAAAAATGACTTGGCAATCATCTTTGATAATTTTTAGAGACACTCTGGCTCTTGATCTTGCTGGCGGTATTGCAATTCATTTCGCAATCGTAATGAAAATATTGGGGAAAGTTCAACCATAACTAATTATGTTTATAGTTGGTGCTTGTACAGTGAGAGTTCCGAGTTCATATAAATTCGATAATATCATAACGTATCGAGCAATTAACTATTGACACCGAAATGTGCGATGTTAGGCTCCAGAAATCGAGAGCCTATTGAGGGAGGAGAGAGGTTAGCAGATTTGATACCTTAACAATGTATACATTGCAAAATGTTTAAAAAGGAGAAACCCTTCTGTTGTCCAATTGACCAAGAATCCCCATTTTTACAAGTAGATACTGTGAAGTCTCAGATTTCTAAAGAATTGAAATAATGTCGAAAATATACAAATATCATCTTTCCTATTAGATCTAATGATAGAACTAATTTGTGATTCGTACTCTAGGGAGCTCGGTCATCTAATATTCAATTGATTGCGAATAATTAACTCAAGTCATGTAAATTTTCCTGTCGTATCGTGTACGCAATGAAAGATTATTATAAAAACACATAAACAAATATTTTGATAATTAACAAATCAACTTCAGATTCAACTCATAGACTTAATCTATACTCTTCTACAATTAATCGAGAGACACTATGTTTATCAATAAAAATGTCCAAAGTAGTGCATATGAACGAGAGGTTACGCAGACAACTCAATATTTTAATATTATACCATCTCTGTGAAATTTCAAGAGTATCTTGACGATAAAATTGATTAAATATCTGTAATTCCTTTCAAATGTTAAAAATAGTTTACGCGCTTCAAATATATTCTGATAGCTTGAAATAATGTGTGTGCACAATAAGTTTCGATTGGCAGCTGAAAAAACTAATAGTATTTTTTACAATCTGAATATTTCTTAAACTATCGTACAAGCATGTGATATCTATTCATAACCGATATCAATTAAAGAAGGACCTTACAATATAAAAAAGAAACAGATCAAATTTCCGACTTTTTATCTAATGCATAAGCACATTTTTGTGCAATCAGATGATGTTATGTTACAACCCCCGTCATTGCGCCCTTCGCAGTCCGGCAAGATTCTGAGCTCAATGCATATATATGTTGCAAGGAACAAAACGCAGCGGTTTCTGAAAGTTTCCAAACCGTTCAGTCGTCACTTGCGACCGGCTCTATGCTTGTTCAAGGCCCAGTTGAGCTCCTTTCGAGCTCCATTTAAAATCCGCGAGCTCGAGCTCGGGCTCGTACGTAATCCGCTCGAGCATCGTTCGAAGGCCGCTCGATGGTCGACCGAGGCTACTCCGAACTTCGTTCCATGCACATCGATCAACTATACGAACGTTCCATAGAAACTAACGAGCTCTCATGCTCGATCGATGTTAACTCGGCCAGTTTGATGTCTACATTACCGGCGCTCGGGCGCATTCGAGCAAAGCTTGGCAACACCGCCTTCGTTGAAACGGTTTAACGCGTTGTTTTTTCGTTATTATGGGACAGTGTAGATATGGACGAGAAGAAGGTATCACATCTTATTGATGAAATTCAACGCCGACCAACGATTTGGAATAAAACGTTGACCGAACACAACAAGAAAAACTTTGTTGGGAATGAGTGGAATAAGATTGCGGCCAACATCAACGTTTTAAGTAAGTATTGTATGTTTAGCTTCTCAATCGTAAACCTAGCCTCCTTTATCATACAAGTTTTTTGCCGGCATATTCTCGGTATTTTCTGATTCATTTTCGATATTTATTGAACTTTAAGTTGTGAAATAAAACTCTGTTCATTTCGCATGTCATAGTTATGAATATATACATTTTTAAGTGCGTTACACTCATCAAATTGATTAATATCCTGGAGCTGTCTTATCCGTTCTTTCTTCTTACGCACGTCAACAAAGGAAGTGTGTCTTCCTAGCCGCGGAGAACGTACGTGTACAGACCTGTATTTCAGTATTCTTAAATATAATTGTTTCAATTTTCGGCTTGGTGTAAATGAATAATTTTCGGCAATACAAATCGAATTACAGTGAAAATAACAAAAAATCTAAGCTTTCGGGTTCAAAATTTACGAAATGAAAATTAACTATTCTCAAACGTGTCAGGCAGAATGGGACTAACCTCTGTCTCTTTCGATCTTTCCCGATATCTTACGTGTACTTGCGAGTATTCCGGATAGGTACAATAAGTATTACCTAAAATTAGTGGAGATGAAATCGCTTACACAAACTTGAGAGAAAATGTTTTTCGGTTAATTAATACAAGTTTGGTACAGTGGAGTCTCCCTATGATTTTCACTGGGGGGCTACAAATTCCACGAATTTAGTCTATCGAGAACCCCCCACTCTCGTTCGTTGAGCCGGGAATTATGCTAGTGCACATTCACGTTGCGCAGAGGAGCACACGCACTCACTAATACACGTTTATTGTGAGATTGGTGGGGGACGTGAACTTCCCCTCCCGAAATGATACGGAGACAAATCATAGGGAGACTCCACTGTATACTAAGTTATTCTCTCCTATTTCAGAGGCAAGTGCTCAGATCAAGTGGAAAGCTCTGAAGAAGAAATTCCAAGCAGAACATTCTCGCACTCAACTCCATCGATCAGGTGATGGTCTTGAGGACGCGTATCAGTCTACCTGGCCATATTACGTGTCCATGTCATTCCTAGCTAATTGTGCTGTACCTAAACCATCAACAGGTAGTTTGGATTATCTTTTCGACGTGAAGCCGGCAATAACAACAAAGCCAAAGGAGAACTCTACACAAAGTACTGATTTAAACAGCAATCCAGTGAGCCCCGTGATGGATAAAAAGGAAAAGGAGATTACTGAACATCTGTTGGCAATGACAGAAAGGCAAAAATGGCCGTTTATGGAGGGGTCGATGTGCAACATTCCGCAAGTGGATAATAACGCTGTGCTGGACAAGCAGAACAAGGCTTTTCTGGAAACGTTGCTGCCAACATTGCGGGAAGTGAAGAAAGAGGATGTTTTGCTTTGTCGTGCTGAAATAACTCGCATCGTTTTCAATTACGCATATAAAGGCGTTCCCTGGAAATCTGTTAATGACTCCAGTAAGACGCCTAAGCCAAATTCTCCAGTACACCCGAAGAAAACAAGATTTACTAATAATTATAATGATGATGATGATGGTGGTAAAGAGTAACTTCATCGATAAATTATTAAAATTGTCATTGTATTTACCATTATATTAATTTATTTCTAGATGTCCAGATCGTAAAATGTTATAAGCTTAAAGACGCTTTACCAGTCAAGGTGGAAAAGAAGTATCAGCCATCTGCGGCGGAACGTGCTATTGAATGTAACAATAATGGTAAATATTATATAAAATTTCATAATTATTTTGTGTATATAAATTCTGCTATACACGAGGTGCAAAAAAGTAATGAACTTATACGATAAATAAGAGTTGAATTACATATTTCTTTTTTCAGATGCGAGAATGCAAAGACCTGGATACAATCAGTGGGTGTCCGATTCTCGTCCACCTCCAGGTTGGGATCCTCGGTATTACGAACAGCAGGTTCCACCACAATATTATGGACAAAATGTGTACGGTCAAAGATTTATTCCAAGGCAACCTTTAACAACTATGACTTATCCACCGAACGTACATCATGGCATGAATATCGGCATGGGACCCGTAGCAACCAACACTACAAATGACGGCAGCTCTGAAAGATTTCCTACTGGAAGCCAGGAGGAATTTCAAACAAGCAATGAGAATCAATCGGCAGCTAGAGCAACCGTTACGTCTACTGGAGTGAGTCCTCAGACTGCAAACGCTGATAATATGGTTACCCAGTCCATTGCCCAGCTTACCATGACACCGACTATTGATGTTATAAATGCTGCAAGGTTGCCCCATGAACCGCAGGAACTGCCACGTAATGAAAGGAACAATCCTGCTGACTTGTAAAGTTCCAGAGTACCTGGTCAGATTTAACAGAACGACATAAATTCTAAGAATAATTGAATATAATTTTTTCTTCTGGTACAATTTTTTTCTTAAAATATGATCAAGATCATAATCAGCGCTGGGAAATTCAAATGAAATGCTATTTCAAATACTTTCTTTAAAATGAAATAATATACAAATATCTCAAATAGTATTTCAAATACTATTTTCCCCAGCTCTGATCATAATGTAATTTTGTTCGAAATAAATTCGAAATATCGTTCTAAACGTAAAAAAAAAATTCTAAGAGAATTAGAATTTAGAGAGAAAAAATTTTCGCTTCACCCAGCTGGGAATCGAACCCGGGGCTTCCAGATACGCGCCGGGCACTCTTACCGACTAAGCTACCGGGAACCACAGAAATTCACTCTCAAATTCACCTCAAACACCGCCTAACCTCCTTTAGGCGGGCATATTTAACTTACCGTATTTTTCTGAAATTATTTCAAAATGGTATGTTTACTCAAGGTTTCTATAAAGTAGTATTAGTTATTTTTATTAGATAAAAGCAATGTTCTACGGTGTTAATGACTAATGAATTATTCAGCCATTACTCATTACTTTTCTTACTTATTTCACAGTAAATCATGTGTGAATTGTCAAGTAAATTAATACCCAATTGAGTTATTCAATAAATATTTGAATGTAGGAGTTATAAAATTACAAAATTGCACGATTGAAAATTAAAAAATGATTGCTCCCCCTTGTTAAGTAGAAAAATATTCGTATTCCTCATTATTGTCATTGTCGAAAGGTCATATTTATCCGAAATATTTGAACTTTAATTTTAAAATCAATGGAAACATTGGTAATAATCTGCAATCGAGAATTTAAAATTTTTATCATTGATGTTTTTCTCTAACCATCGCCACAGGACGTCTTTTAACTTTGTTCCAAGATATTTATTCCAACATAAATATGATGTACGACGATATTTATGTTGCAAAGAGTAGGAGACGAGTCGAAAACTTCATCCAGATTATCTATTCAAATATATCTTGAACCATTGGATTTCGAGGAAAATGTCAAACGACCTTTTTTGTTCTCCACAAAAAAGGTCTTCTGAAATTCATCTCTGAAGTCGATAGTTAAGGAGATATTCGCGGATTAATCTTCGATTTTCAACTCATCCTCTTCTTTCACTAATTCACTCATTTCTCATTGAAGAAATTCCATGATCGGATAATTACGGCTAAGATAATTGTCTTTGCACAGCTGATTGGGCGAAAATAATTATCAAATTCATAACGACTAATTACGCAGCCTATTGTCTTTAAACAAAAGCGGAAGTACTGCATTTATTTCTATAATAATTATTTAAATCATGATACGAACCTAAAATTAATCTTAAAATATGGAAAGGGGCAAAATGGTGGTTTCAGAGTTTGAGTATAAATTTTTAGAGCACTTTGCCGATTTTTCATCGTATTTTTGTCATTATTTTTCCCTAAATCGAGTGAATTCTTCACTCTGATAATTTATTTTTCAATTTTTTAATTAATCGAGAGATCCTCGCACCTTTACATATTTTTATTTATTTATTTTCAGTTGAAACTCTTTGTGTTTGATAAATAAAAAACCGTTAAAAATGGGTTCAAAGAGATTGTCGCGAATTGAGAAAATACTATTACTAATTTATCTCGAAAATTTGATATCAATCGTTTTCTGTTTGGCTCTCATCAATAAAATTGACACTTAATTCAGTAATTAATTAATTCTCGGTACTAAAATATTTATAATAACGTTAATAATCGTAACATGATGCACACTGTATAAACTTAGAGTTTACTCATGATTTTATTGCAATTATTGAAGTAAGCAGGAACGGTTTTACATTCGAAGCGATTCCCCTTGGATTATTTTCCAACGTCAGTCATGATTGTCATTAATCAAATGGTAAACCGTGAATATCGCAGTGCTCATCAATCCTACGGAAAAATGTCAAAAAATATTGTTTGGTGAATGACTAAATTTAGGGTGGATGTGGGATGAAAATGTGGAGGGAGTTGTTGGGAAAATTACTGATGAGCCGGATTTAAAAACCACACTTTATTTTGTGGGATCGAACCACTTTGTCAAAACTATTTACACTCTTTGGAAATTTTAATAGTTGAATGTCTAATTAAATTGATGATTGTCTTTCAATGTAAATTCGTTGAGTCACTGACTTTAGGCTGAATTTAATCAACAGAGGTGATGTACTGAACAAAACGGTGATCTTACAAAGACCGGTGATGTACTTGATTACTAGTGAGCTAGGTGAGGTTCAAAGAACTGCTGTACTCGGTGAGGTGCGATATAAAACTTGTACAGGTGATTTGCCCGAGATAGACTTGTACGGTGAGAGGCTAAGCCTAAACTGACCCGCGCGTGTTTCGGCGAATTACGACTGATGACCCGAAGGGTCCCGGAGATTTTCGAAGTAGGCCGATGGTCGACCAGAATGTTCTGGAATTTTAGTTGCGTTTCAAACAAATATTTTTTGTAGATCTTGAAATTCTCCACAAAAAACGTCTGTTGACATTTTCCCGTTAACCCAGTAATGGGGGAGATAATCCGAGTATTAACACTTGATGACTGACTTCCAGTTATTTTTCCACAGCCTGTGCGCTTTACAACTTTATCAATTATCCACTGAGAAGTGAAATAACGGTGGTGATAGGGGATGGTGGGGCAAAATGAAACAGCTGGGAAAACCGAAGAATTTCGAGTTTCCCAGCATGATTATTACCAATTAAAATAAAAATATAATCGAAAATGACTCATCTTTGTATCTATTTCAATTTTTTTATTCTTAGTTTCATGTATCGCTTCGTTTAATTTATAGAAGAAGTAACGAATTCATGTATTCAAGGCCACGAGATTGATACAATAACGCTTTTTTTTTCATGTCAACCTTTTTCCAAAATAGAAACCAATCAAATTCAATTTTAATATTTGAATTCGTATTCGTCATGAGATCAATTTAAGAACGTAAAAATCTTATACTCGAAAATCTACTCGTTCAGTACTTCACTCTAAGAGCAATCGCGACACAAATGATTTTTCATAAAAAGAGCTGCAAGCTCATCACGAATATTCTCACCCGTCACAGAAATTATTTGTACATCATCATCATTAATAAAATCATCAATTGGTTACTCTACAATCGTCATGTGGACATGCAATTCGCGTTTAAATCTATAATAATATTGTGTAATAAGCATGTACATTTAATTATTGAATTTATTATTTCCGGGCTTTTTTCGATATTAGTATATAATATCTGCCATTTTTGGCTAGTTTGACCAAATGCGTTTTCTACCACAACGCGAGCTTTTGATAGCAACTTGTTAAATATTTTTTGGTGATGTAATAAAGTACTACCTCGATACGGCTTTATCAATATGTTAGATAAAGAATACGCTCCGTCACCAATTAAAAAATAGGACAGACAAACGTCTGAATTTTTTATTTTACTAGCATTAGGTAGATTTCGTTTATTTAACATTAAAGCTTTATATAATTGAGACGCTTTGAATGTAGCAGCATCGTGCTGACTACCATATCCGCCTACATCTATACAGATAAACCTATAATTAGCATCAACAACAGCTTGTAATACTATCGAAGAATAGCCTTTATAATTATAATAAAGACTTCCCGAATTATCCGGTTTTTTAATAGGTATATGTCGTCCATCGATGGCTCCGATGGAATGCGGAAAGTCCCATTTTGTTTCGAAATCCTTCGATATTCTAACGAAATCGTTGACGGATGGTACGGTCATATGTAGTGGGGTAAGCGTTGCCCATATACCATTCATTGTCTCTGATAGGATGCATGAAACTATCGAGCGGCCTTCGAACGATGCTCGAGCGGATTACGTAGGAGCTCGAGCTCGCGGATTTTAAATGGAGCTCGAAAGGAGCTCAACTGGGCCTTGAACCAGCATAGAGCCGGTCGCAAGTGACGACTGAACGGTTTGGGAACTTTCAGAAACCGCTGCGTTTTGTTCCTTGCAACATATATATGCATTGAGCTCAGAATCTTGCCGGACTGCGAAGGGCGCANTTTGATCTGTTTCTTTTTTATATTGTAAGGTCCTTCTTTAATTGATATCGGTTATGAATGGATATCACATGCTTGTACGATAGTTTAAGAAATATTCAGATTGTAAAAATTTTTTACCAATACTAATAGTTTTTAAAAATACTATTAGTTTTTTCAGCTGCCAATCGAAACTTATTGTGCACACACATTATTTCAAGCTATCAGAATATATTTGAAGCCCGTAAACTATTTTTAACATTTGAAAGGAATTACAGATATTTAATCAATTTTATCGTCAAGATACTCTTGAAATTTCACAGAGATGGTATAATATTAAAATATTGAGTTGTCTGCGTAACCTCTCGTTCATATGCACTACTTTGGACATTTTTATTGATAAACATAGTGTCTTTCGATTAATTGTAGAATAGTATAGATTAAGTCTATGAGTTGAATCTGAAGTTGATTTGTTAATTATCAAAATATTTGTTTATGTGTTTTTATAATAATCTTTCATTGCGTACACGATACGACAGGAAAATTTACATGACTTGAGTTAATTATTCGCAAACAATTGAATATTAGATGACCGAGCTCCCTAGAGTACGAATCACAAATTAGTTCTATCATTAGATCTAATAGGAAAGATGATATTTGTATATTTTCGACATTATTTCAATTCTTTAGAAATCTGAGACTTCACAGTATCTACTTGTAAAAATGGGGATTCTTGGTCAGTTGGGCAAGAGAAGCGTTTCTCCTTTTTAAACATTTTGCAATGTATACATTGTTAAGGTATCAAATCTGCTAACCTCTCTCCTCCCTCAATAGGCTCTCGATTTCTGGAGCCTAACATCGCACATTGCGGTGTCAATAGTTAATTGCTCGATACGTTATGATATTATCGAATTTATATGAACTCGGAACTCTCACTGTACAAGCACCAAGTCAGAGGGAGGAATAACTCAACCGAATTGTTCAACTGGATGACATGGTGGAGATTACTAGCATCGTCATGGAAGGCTTATGCTAGCTGACGAAATTCATGGTTTTACTCCCAATGCTGAAGAGAAGTTCCCTACAATTATTGAGTGAGTCCCTGAAGAAAGTCTCGCTGAAAGTTAAAAATCGCCTCCATTCAAAAGCTTTCCCCTGAATATAGGCCTAATCTTCTGGATATTCATATTTTATTTAAAAATTCTTGAAAGCACAATTTTCTTTGAACATATTCTTCAATTATTGTTATTGAAACTAATGTTTATTAATTATATGGATTCATTACAAGTATGAATAAGAATAATTGAATTGAACAAAAATAAAATGTGAAATTATATTTTCTGTGGTTTCAGAGTTATGACAAATGGGGAATAAAAGAGGAGATTATCCCTATTCTGAATTGGGATACTAGTTATAATTTAGTTGAATGTGAATTTTGCGTTAATTCTGTATCAATCTCAAGAAGAAATAATTACGAAATTAAATATCAGGACAGCTTTTGCATACTTTGAATTATTTGAAAATATAACTCTTGACGTCTCCTCCGAAGATTGTGCATCATCAAAATAGTTCCATGTTTATCAAGACTAATCAACCGAACATTAACCGACTGCGCAATCGACTGCGCGATTCAATCAACTGAACATTAGATGTCAAGGCTCCACCGAGTTAAATCTGCGAAATATAATAATGATTATTTTTATTTGGCCAAAAAAATCATGCAGATTTAGTTCTCAAATAACATTTCTCCTAGAATTTTCTATACTCTATCATCACATGCAGTAGAATGTATGTATAATGCAAAAAACTTCCATGATTTTGATCGATGACAACAAATATTCCTAAATGAATTCCAACTCGGCCTTTCAGTCATCAATCTTTGTTTCTAATGCAACACTGAAGATCTTGTTACACGAAAAATTGATCAGTTAATTATCAAAAAGCTCACTTGATGTTCATTAAAGGATAATTCAAAAACGAGAGTATTCAATCTTTGACACAAGTTTGTACAATTACAAGTGGAATAGTGGTGAATCGTAATGTAAATGGATTACATTTCGTTGATGTTACATAATCTTGATGATCAATGTTAAGAAAAAATATCAGACACATTTAGGGAATTTATCCAATAATAAAAAAGGTGTCTCAACATTTTCTCTTGAAATCATCCTTTTGAGATAATACTGCGAATTTTCAGAAATCTAGTAATTGACCTTTTAAGATTATTGAGAGTAGAAATGGTGGTATAAATTACAGTATTAGGAAGAGTAGATAGATGATCACGGAATCGAATGAACCCATAAATTGACATAAATTGCTGTGGTGGATAAATTTTATCAACCTGCAACAAGAAAGGCGAGTTAATTTGTATTGGAGGAAATTGGAAAATTCGTTATTCACTACATTTATAAATTATTGATGAAAAAATTAGTGATATTTTTCAATATTTATGAGAATGTAAGATGTAATTTTTTTACGAACTATCGTGCTGGGTTAGACTTACCCTTTAAACGAAATGAAGGACACATAATTTGATCGATGGTCAATTCAGCTCTTTGATCATCTCCAGCTTCGAAGCCAATGACTCGACGAGTTCAACAATATCCTTGGAATCTTCCAAACGTTCAGCTGCTTCTTGCAATAAGTCTTGAATAAGTTGGCTCATCTGATCCACCTTGCACTCTAGACTGACAAGTCTGGAGACCAGCTGACGAACTGTCAAGTTCTTGACCTCAACTGTATGGGAAACACTTTCATCTTTCCCTGAATCTGCAAAAGTTTTAAAAAGTTGAAATTAATAAACTATTTTTTTCCAACAACATCACAGTCCTTAGTATTCAGTTATGAAGTAGAGAATGGTAAAAGTGCAGTCTCAATATTGTTGTTAATTGTCAAGGCCTATCTAAAAATTTTCCATATTATCAAAATAGCGATGTAATGACAACGACTCGTCATCATGTGGAGAATCGACTCGCTCTGTGATAGCAACTCACTTCATATTTTTAGCTAATTTTGTATCCATCATAGAAACCAGTGATTCCGAATGTCAATCGTAGAATTTATCAAGTTGGGGGAAATTTCACTAAATCTCTATTGAATCGATACTAATAAAAAAGTCATAAGAAAGTCGGGGAAAGTGGGGCAAAGTGAAACGTTTTGTGATCGTCTTTAATTACCAATATCTTTGTTTAAAAATCAAGATATTGAGATTTGGAGAATCTCACAAAACGTTCCACTTTGCCCCGCTCTCCCCTTATCATTTCAAGAGTTTAAACTGTTAGATTTATTTTGATTTTTAGAAAATGTATTGCAGACGTAACCTCAATAAATACTGTTTCATTGGAATATATCCCCGGCAATAAGTACAGAACGCGTTCGAATTGGATGGTTAATGCACGAAACAAATTTTAATAATCATGACTTACCCATATCGTTTTTATCGTAATGTCACTATAATCGAGGATTATTTATCAATCCATCGATCTCAAGTCACGCAACAAACTACACTGATGTAACAGAAATGATGTTGGTAACCAGCCGGCACTGCTCGACCAATCACAAACTGACTAGATAACACCACGCGGAGAATGTTAATACTATCGGTTCGGAAAATATTGACTCCTGGACTTATACCCCAGAGGATGCCCACATATTTAACAATAATCCAGAAAATTGCTGCTATCTTTCCAATTATTATCTGATGTGCATAAAATTAATTTCTGACGGGGAATTGATATTGAGTTTTTGGAGTATTGTATTTCGTAATAACTCAGTGTTATAAGGGGACTGTATTTTCTACGCCGACAGTACATCCACTCACACCAGGGATTCATGCAGTTAAAATTGGAAACCGTAAAATAGTGCAAAAAAACGAGTGACAACGTGCATACTCCATGACATCTGAATATCGTGACTGTTGAATATATGTATGTACATTTGTACTAGTATGATGAGTGCTGCCACCTTGGGTGTTGGTGGAGTAAGTAATCGGGAGAGAAGCAATGGCGTTATTCATTCGTTGTCTGAGAGTCAAAGAGATAAGATGTATCCTGAGTAATCATTATAATAAAGTATTTAATTTAATATAGTTAAATAAGAATTGCTTTAATCATTAATTCCTAACATGGTAGCAGAGCGTGGTTTCTGAGTTTAGTGGAGTTAAACAGTGAAAGAAATAAAAAAAATAATTGAAATTCAGTGAAATAGTAAAAGCATGTGGCAAAATGGAAGCTGAAGGCAGAGTGGCGTATGTGAAAAACGACGACATCTTGATTCCCAGTTTCAATGGAACAGAGTATGATAATTGGAAGACTCGAATATTCAAATTTCTGGAGATGAAAAAGTGTCTGCTAGTAGTACAAAGAGAGAGACTAGAGATAGATAAAGCTGATGAATGGGCTGAAAACGAACTGAAGGCTACCAACTATATTTTCAGTGCCGTTGCAAACAAACAGTTTGAACGCATCAAATCACTGGCCACGCCATTTCTAATGATAAAGAAATTCGACGACGAGTACTTGAGGAAATCCACAGCACTACAGATTGTTGCGAGGAATAATCTTGAAAGAATTAAACTAGAGAATTACACGAATCCGAGGAAGTTTTTCGATGAATTTGGGAAAGCAGTGAACGGTGTGAAAGAAGCTGGGGCTACCATAACCGAGCCAGAGATATTAAATTACATGATTAAAGCACTTCCTTCATCCCTGAGCTATTTGGGAGATTTGAACGACGTATTACCAGAAGAACAAAGAACAGTGGAGTTTCTGAAAAGCAAAATAACAACAAAAATGATGGAACGCCCAAATGAGATGAGTGCAGCTGAGAGAGAGTCCCAGAGCTCTAACGCATACAACACTGAAACAAACACACGTACATGCTATAACTGTGGTGGCATTGGACACTAACAACGTGACTGCAGGAGGCCGATTGATAATAGCAGAGGACAGAGAAGTGGCAGATCACGAGGCAGAGGGAGAGGAGACTATTCGAGAGGCAGAAGTAACTACCGAGGAAACAACAGAGGATTCCAGAGAGGCAACTACAGAGGCGCGGTGAACACAACAACGAGAAATCAAGGACGTTCAAACCAGGACGACTACCAGAGTTATTCAAATGCATTCACAACAGAGGTGAACAAGACACATGTAAGTACAAAGCGAAAGAAAAATGATGATGAAATACATTGGATTCTAGACAGTGGATGCACTGATCATATTATCAATGATGACAATTTATTTGAACAAAGTGTAAATTTGATGAAACCAGTAGATGTTAAACTCGGAGATGGTCGAAGTATGAAAGCTACAAAAATTGGAAAAGTAACAGCAGTATTCAGAGTAGATGATAAAGAAATTCCGATAAAACTTACTAACGTATTTTACGTAAAAGAAATGAAAAAAAATTTAATCAGTTTTGCCAAAGTTACAGATAAAAACAAAGTAATATCGTATGGAAATGTATCAGAAATATACAATCTATTCAACGAGTTGATTTCAATTGCTATGAAAGAAAATGGTATCTATCGTATGACGAGCTATGTTAAAAGAGATGAACAAAGTAAATAAGTTAATAACAGTCAAATTCAAGATGATAATCAAGAAAAAATAACTTCAAAAGAAAAATGGCATCGTATACTTGGACATGTAAATTTCAAATATTTAGACACAATATGCAAAAATGAACTATTAACTGGAATTCCAAATGAGTTAGAATCAGGGAATATGAAATGTGGAACTTGTATACAATCCAAAATGCACAATTTACCATTTGAGAACAATCGTAGAAAAGCAACAGAAATTCTAGAGACAATACACACAGATGTTAATGGGCCGCACCCTACTACAGGATACCAAGGTGAAAGGTATTTTTGATCTATTATTGATGATTATAGCAAGCTAGCTAAAGTTTTTTGTATTAAATCAAAGTCAGAAGTATTTAATTGTCTTGAAAGCTATATAAATACAATGGAAAATATGACAGGCAAAAGTGTGAAAAATTTAGTATGTGACAATGGTAAAGAATACAAGAACAATCAGGTTTATGAGTTTGTTAGAAAAAGAGGAATTCAAATGAGACCATGTCCACCGTATGTGCATGAATTAAATGGAGTTGCAGAACGATTTAATAGGAGTGTTATGGATTCAGCTAGGTGTTTGGCCAAAGAGGCGAGAGTTAATGACAGATATTGGCCAGAATTTATTAAGACTGCTGCGTACTTGAAGAATAGAACACTGGCTAACACAGGCGAGCTAAAAACTCCTTATGAGATATTCTTCGGCGAGAGACCGAGTGTAAAATATTTGAAGTTGTATGGAAGTAGAGTATTTGTAAGAACTCATGAATCACAGAGAAGATCCAAGTGGGATGACAAGGCGAAATTGGGTGTACTATTGGGGTACTCAGAAGTTGGATATAGAGTTTTGGTAAATAATAGAGTTTTCGAGGTAAGACATGTTGATGTTGTTGAAGAAGATGTTAAGTTCATTGGGTTCAGAGTAGGAAGTAATGAAGTAATGTTTATAAGAGATGATACTGAGAGTATTCAGGGAGATCCTAAGAGTGAGTCGAATTATGATTCTGCTGAGTCTCAAGAAGAGCAAGAAAATGCACATGTTGAACAAAAACCGAGAAAATCAAGTAGAGAGAGAAAACCAAATACTAAGTATACTAAAGATTTTGTTGCACATATTGTGTATGTTAACTGTACTAATGTAAATACCCCGAGTAATTTTGAAGAGGCGATTAATTGTGATAAATCGAAAGAATGGAAGAAAGCAATGGACAAAGAAGTAGAGTGCATCGAGAAAAATAAAACGTGGAAATTGGTTGATAAACCCAAAGATAAGAAGATTATTGATGTTAAGTGGTTATACAAAATGAAACAAAATGAAATTTATAAGGCTAGACTTGGTGTTAGAGGATTTCAGCAAATTGAACAAATTGATTACACGTATTCTCGTGTTGCTAAAATGGAAACGTTAAAAATCTTGCTGTCTCATTCATGTCAAGAAAAGTTGATGATAGAGCAGATGGACGTAGTAACTGCATTTCTAAATGGTAAAATTACTTCAGAAGTGTATGTTAATCAGCCATTAGGTTACGAAGACGGTTCTGAAAGAGTTTACAAATTGTACAAGTCATTATATGGATTAAGAGAGAGTCCAAGATCGTGGCATAAGTGTTTTTTTAAATACATGGAGGAACAAGAGTTCAAAGGGAGCCAACATGATTACTGTCTATTCTCAAAAGATGCAGAAAAAGATCCAATTTACATTATTGGATTTGTCGATGATTTACTTATCTGTTGCAAGGATTTTTCAAAGATAAAAGAGGTTAAAGCTAATCTGTCTAAGAGATTTAAGATGAAAGATATGGGAAAAGTCAAAAGCTATATTGGTATTGATATTAATTATGATTACGATAATAATGTATTGAGTTTAAGTCAAGAGAAGTACATTGAGTCATTGGCTGAGAAATATGTTTTGAAGGAAGCTAAATTATATAATACACCTATGGAGACTGATTTGAAATTGGAACCTGCAGAAGAAGTCAATGAGCAAATTAAGCATAGAGCTATTATTGGAGAATTATTATACGATAGTTCAGGAACAAGACCAGATGTGGCATTCAGTACGAATTATTTAAGCAGATTCCGAAACTGTTACAATGAATCACACTATAAATATGCATTGAGAGTTTTGAAATATTTATATTTGACAAAAGACTTGAAGTTAACGTTTACGAGATCACAAGAATCAGATATAATCGATAGCTTAGTTGATTCTGATTGGGCAGGAGATGTAGTTGATCGAAAGTCGACAACTGGATTTGTAGTAAGGTTTTATGATAATGTTATTTACTGGAAATCGAGAAAACAAAAGTCTGTTACGAAGTCGTCTACAGCTACTGAATATGTCGCACTGTCAGAGGCATTGACTGAAGTTAAATTCGTTAAGGGATTAGTTGAGGAAGTTTTCAAAGTAAAAATTAAGAAACCGATAAAAATCTATGAAGATAATTCAGGAGCTGTGTCGATTGCCAAGTGTGGTAATCTATCTAAAAAATCAAAATACATTGAAGTACAGTATCATGATGTTGACGATTATGTTGAAAAAGGTACTATTGAAGTGGTTAAGGCCCGCATGGAGGTTCGAAACCCCTCCCCCCTCCACCCACCCCCCCTCGTCTATGTTCTCTGCCATCTAAGATGGCGTATTTCCCCCACTGTTCTCCGGTACTTTTTGGGGGCAATTTTATAGCCTAAAGGGAATAAAAAAAGAAAAAAGGGCGATGTAGCGCGAATTCTATTTTATTGATTAATTTTTTGAGCCTAATTTTATAAAGAATAAAAAAAAAACTCGCGCCGTAAGAAGTAGACAAAGTTTTGGGGGAAGAGTATGCATTGAGGGTAGATAATCTTGTTAGTGTAGATAACCCCGGTCACATTCCACTTCCGACAAAAATTTCACTGAACACAAAATAAATCTAAAAATTTCGCGTATGTAGCGCGATTACAAATTTTTCCCCCGAATTATTAAAACTACACTTATTATAAATAAATAAACACTCGCGAAATAAGAAGTGTACAACGAGCTGGCGATCAGCTGTCATAGCCGAACACTGAGGGAAGATAATCCACGGCGACTCAACGCTCCAGTGAAAATGCGGCAAGTCCCATGCCTACCTAGCGCTCCTTTTTTACCGACCGCGACTAAGGCGATGTTTTCACGACGGCACTGTCATACGGTTCCGTACGATGTAAACACCATTAGAGAAGGGGGTGGGGTGGAGAGGCCGGCGTTTTGCAAATCTCTCCGCATCTCTTTTCACCCACAAATATCTCAAAATTGGCCAATAATGGCCAATTTTTATTAAAAAAAAAAAAATGATAAAATGATAATTTAGGAATGAATGGGAATTTTTCCCTAGAAAAAAAAAATGATAAAACCTCTTGTGAGAGGTGATTTCCTGTTTGAGGGAGGGGGAGTACTTTTTTCGTTCCCTCCCGTCATTCATCAGTCTCATGTGTGGCATTCAACACGTCACATGTGCGATCCTAACCAATTGTGTTTTCGCAGTTTTTTCGCAGTTTTTCGTAATATTGATGTGAAATTGTAGTTCGGAATCACATCAGAAACGGTTGAATTTTTATTTTTATTTTTTCGCATTCAATTGTGTTGATCGAGATCGATCAAGTCTCAACGACGCATCATTGTCGTGTTCGTTTTTGTGTGTAGTCACATATTTCACTTTGTTTTTGGATTGACGGCATCCTTGAAACTATTTGTGACTATTACATAGTTAGATAGTGATTATCCAATTATTATTTGGACAATTGAGTGTTGTTCGAGGAAAAATGAGGCGAAAACGGTTTGTGAAAGGCGACGAGACTAAAAAAAATCTTCATCTCACTGCCAAACGGAAGAGCAAAAAAAGATTCTTCTCTACAATGTAAGTACAGCTATCTCTATCTATTTTCACGATTTATGTAGAATCATGTTGTTTTTTTTTCAAAAATACTCAAATATTCATGTCCCTCTGTTTCGCTAATCCATGCATGCGTGCGACGTGTACATTCCTGATCCATTTCATCCAAATCACATAAAACAGACCATGAATCTTGAACTTTTTGCCATTTAGTATTCGAGTTTGAACTAGAGTTATCCAAATGATGTAACGATTAGTGGGATAATGTGAATGAAACTGAGACTTTTTTTGTATCGGATTGTACGGAAAAACCGCTGATTTCAAAATAGTATAATAGAATTCTCTTGACCGTTTTTACCCTTCTTACATCTTCTGAGTTTTCCTAATCAATCGATGCATGGGACTTTCCTCAATACAAAAACATAAATGTGAAAAAAGAGATCTATTGCTAAGGGAAAACCGGCCGATCTAGTATAATTGATACGGGAGATGCTAAGGGAATTCAGCCGAATCTAGTCAGACAGTGAAAGCGCCGAAATACCCCAACAGAACTCATAGCTAAAAAAGATAATGAGATTGGGAAGGGCTCAAAATTGCGTGTCTCTTGAGGAGAGTCAAAAATCACGAAGGATTGTTGGGAAAAAAGTAAAAAATCGCGAGTCACTTGGAGAGGGTTAAAAATCACGAGGGATGCTCGGGGGAAAATAGAGAAGCGCTTGATGGAAAGTATTTGACAGATTAGCATATGACTGTTACATTTTGTTGAATTTTCTGCTTCTTTAATTTTTATTTGTACCAATTTGATTGGATCGCAATTTCATTACATCGCAACGAGTATTAAAAAAAAAATCGAATTGGTCAAACTGTATTGAAAATATCAGCAAAAAAAGATTTTTCAGGAAGCACTAGATCTCAGGAATCCCTTGGTCAATCGAGCTGAAAATTAATTAAAAGTTTTGACGGACATCGAGCCACTCGTTTTGTGGAAAAAAAATTGAATCAGACCAGTTATTTTTGAGATATTGAGCAACAATGTTTTGCGAAGGAAGTCGAATATCTCCGAAACTACTGGTCCGATTTCGCTCATTCGAAATACTAAATTTTGATATCACAAAACCTAAAATCGTACCAAGTTTCAAGTTTCTATTTCCATTATTTTTCACAATAACGTAGTTACAAACATTTCAGAAAAAAATTTAAAAAAAAGAATGAATCTACATTACTTGGAGTGTCATCGGCGTTTTGTGATCCAATTACGTAAGTCCTATCGCGGGTATTTAAAAAAAAAGTCGAATCGGCCAAACGAATTAGGAAATACAGGCAAAAATGAGTTTCAAGGAATCTCTATATCTCAGGAACCGCTTGATCGATCGAGTTGAAATTTGTACTAGTTATGAGGATCAATAGTACCTATTAGCTACTAATTTCAAGTTGATTGCACTGACCGTTTTCTAAATAACGGGGCAAACGAGAACATACTTACACACATACATACAGACGTTTTTTTAAATATCATTTATTCACGTTTTATGGCATTTCTAAGTTTTTCCACATAAAATTAGCGAATCGAAAAAAATCACCATTACACAACTTCTGCCCGGAAGCAAACATCGGGAGAATTACTTGGAGTGACAAGCCTCAAAATCACGAGAGTCACAAGGGGAAACATGAAATCGGACAAGAGTCAGTAGGGGGAGAGTCAAGCGTTATAAGGGCCATTACCAGTAGAGTCAAACATCTTCAAAGTCGCAAAGGGAAGGATAAAATGTAACAAGAGTCACTAGAAATAGCTAAAGGTTACGAAGCTCCGATCCGGTCAAAGCAGAGTTGAATTATGAGTACTGTCTAATAATTTAATGTTTTTTGTCTGACGTATGGATTATTTTCATGTATGTTTGTTATTATTGTAGATGATATTGGAATGAATTGTGAGCTTGGTGATGGGCTGCCTTCATAATGAGTAATTTTTTTATAGGAGACAAGCTACAAAAACTAACGATATCAAGGAGGCGGGCCCTGTTACAGAAGTTGAAAATAACGGGGTGAACTTAGATAACATAGGAAGCGATTTTCATACAGCTGTTGACTTCAATCAACAACCACAGGCAATGGCTTGAAACGGAACTTCGAAATTTGGAATCAGAGATCCCTACACCTGATTGTGGAAGAAGCCTGGCATCACATGCCATCGGAGAACATACGGCTCTCGTTTCCAGCCGTCAGTCTCCGGCGAGTTCTGCAGGCACCGATTGTATAGGTTTCTTTGAAGATATGAGGAATACGCCATCTAGACATAGGCAGCAGATCACAGCAACTATTCAACAATTAGAATCGTCAACTTCCATCGATTCTCCACTAACTTCTTTCACTTGTGCTTCGCAGGCAAGTTCCTCTCATACCGATAGTATTGGTTTCGACCTCGCAGCCAGCTCTACTCCTTCAAGACAAATGGAGATTATTGGGGGTACACTTCGACCACTGGAATCAAAGACTTCATCTCAACCTTCACATGCGAGCTCCTCAGATACCGATATTATCGGTTTCGCTGCTGAAGCTAGCTCTACGTCTCCAAGGCATTGGCAGATAATTGGAACGTTACTCGAAGAGTGTGAAACACAGAGTGTGACGAATGATTCCCTGTTAGTATCTCACATTGGTCAGGCACAGGTGGATTTCTCAGGTTCAGATCTCCCTGGATTTGATTATGAGACTGATAATAGTGTATACAGGCGCAGGCAGCTAGTTCAATCGCAAATCCAAACATTGACATCGAAAATATCAAGAAATCAACGTGCAGAAGAAAATTATTCAAACAGATCATCGGAGAGATCCTTGGAAAATGACGTCACTCCTATGGAAACATTGGAAGTCAATCAAGCTCTCACAAATTCTGGAAAAAGGAAGAGGAAAAAGATAGATCATGCAACATCACTTCCTGCTGAAGAAGTTGCCGTCAATATTCCGAGCGTCTCTCACCGAATGAGTCCAACGTCCACAGATACTTCTCTAGACTCTTTCTTGGCGAACCTTACTGAAGGGATGTTGTATCGCGACACCTCAGAGGAAAACATCGATCAACAGAATGATTCCGTTCTCGGAGTTCCGCCGAGCTACCCACAAGTTCGTGATGGAATTGAGCCCGAAACGATTCAAACTCGTGGGACAGTGGCTGGAAATACACATGATGCCAGCCATGAAGACTATTCTGCCAATAGCAACGGTATCAATGTAGAACCGTCAAGTGGTAAGACTGATAATGATAAACCATCCGATAACGGAGGATGTAATCTCAAAGACTCACGACACATCGTGAAAATGGATTACTTTTTTGAACAAGTGAAATCTACTATTCGTGGACATATTCACGAACCTGATACTTGTGCAAATCTGGACAACTTTGATATTACAAACGTCTCCAATAGTGGGTTCTTTGCTAAGTTCACATTGACTTGTAAATTATGCCAGAAAAAAATTAAAATTCCGTCAGAATCCCGAAATTCGGAATACTTAGATATTAACAGATCTGCTGTGTTAGGCGCAATGGCAATCGGACAAGGCCATGCAGCACTGAAGGAATTGACTGCGAGTGGTTTTTCTGTTCATTGCATGGATTTCAAAACGTGGCAACGCTACGAAGCTGAAATAAATGATGCAGTCGTACTTACTTCGAAGGAACAAATGAAGAAAAATGCTGCTGAAGAGAGGAAAATTGCGGAAGATTTAGGGACTGTCGTTGACGGTATTCCTACATGTGAGGGTGAGAGCGATGGCATGTGGGTCTGCCGATCTTATGGAAAAGGCGCAAAATCCCAGTCAGGTACGGCCGAAATCATCGGCGTTCGAAATAAAAAACCTCTTTTTGCCGACTATAGAGGAAAATACTGCTTAGTGTGTGCTCGGGCTAAAAAGAGGGGGGTTCCACCCGCCGAACATCGTTGCTGGGTAAATCATCCTGAACATAAGAGCGTTCTGAGTATGGAAAGTGACATCATCGTTGACGGATGCAAGAGAAGCGTTGAAGAGAATGGGTTGATGTATTCACGTTTAGTTTCTGATGGAGACAGCAGTACATACCATAAAGTACGCTCGAATGATGTGTACAAAGGAAAACAGTTGATTCAAAGAGGACGTTGTATGAAGCATTTCTACAAAAATCAAAATAAAGCACTCCTAAGAATAGCTGAAACAGGAGTGGGCCATGACCAGGAGAAAAAAATTTGCGCAAATATCCTAAAAGACTCCGTCTATGCAATGAGGAGGGGTGTGTCTTGCGCTGCTAAACACTGGAGAACTCAAGATATTCCTGAAGAAGACAGGGTTTATAAATTGCAATCGGACATTATGAATACTCCTTATCATGTCCTCGGCCAACATGATAGATGTGATCCCTACTTTTGTGACGGACTCATCAAACCTGGGAAAACAAACCGAGTATCACTCTTCGAAAGGACTGGATTTATGAATTTAATAAATAAAGTATTTGAGAATTATCGGTGCCACGCCAAAGATTTACTCCTGGATTATACGACCAACGGCGTTGAGAACTTGCATTCTGTTCTATGCAAGTATATATACGGTAAACGTGTCAATGTCCAATTGAAAGGAATGTTAGAAGCACGACTTGGTATGACCGTAATTCAAGCCAGTACGGGCGAAGTTGTCTCAGGCGTGCTCAAGCACCTGGGGAAAACTGTTCCGAACGTCGTAACAAAACTGGAAAAAAACAGAAAGGCTAAAAATATTTTCAATCGTAAATACAGGAAAGATAGATCTTTCCACCATCGTACATCGACGGAAACCAACAACATGGAGATATCCGGTGATTATGGTATCAATCCGGTTGTTGACGACATATCAGAAGAAGAAAGAGCGATGCGTAAGGAAGCGCATTATGCTCAACTCTTGGAATGGCAGAGAACAAGAGACGATGTGTTAGTTAATTCAAGAAAGCATGAATTAGTTCGCTTCAACCTAGCTAGACGGCTTATTCTCAGTAGAGATTTTAAGAAGATTTGTAGTCGGCGAAGTAGCACCCCTTCAGGAGCGATTGTTAGTGTAATTCTATATCCAGGAAATCCAAAGGAGTCAACTCTTCAGCATGAGATTGATACTAAAGGACCTATTCTCAAGCAGGTAGGAGCTCAGGAAGAGATGGGAATATTTATTGACGGTGCTACTCCGTTCCTAGGAGCGAAACCTGATGGTTTGATTGGTGAGGATGGTATTGTTATCATTCACTGTCTGAAGAAGGAAAGTGGCATTACCAATTACACTGATTTCTTCACTACCAAAAATAGCGAAGTCCAAAGAATGTTCAACAAGACTCGCGATACTTTAAATACCACTCATGAGATCTACTATCATATTCAGGGATGTCTGAATATAACAGAAAGGCAGTAGGAAAACANTGATAGTTTCACGGAGAGAAATTTCTAAGTAAAAATTACGAGACTCGTAGTGCGCGAGCCAATTCGGAAAATTTACGTAACCATTTCAGAATTTTTCAAGCAATGCATATAAACATTACGGGAAATCCATAAAAAGTTATGTGACTTTGGATAAAAATTAGTCAACAGCTTCTCAAAATTGCCTCTGAGGAATAAAAAAATGGGTAATTTTTATGAAATTTCTCTCTCCGTGTACAAGAAATCTTTCCTCCAGTCGTGAAGGATACCTGTTAGATATCCTTTTTACTTCTGGTGTTGAATTCTTTGAAATAAAAGTTATGCCTTTCCAGTCCTAGGCAATATCCATTGGATATTGTTTTTACTTCTAGTGTAGGCCGTCTTGACAGTCGAGTTATAGACCTCCTCTGTCATTATTGTACAACAGAACTTGTCCAGAAATACATTGACATTTCCTGGTTTACGATGAAAAGCTAGTTTAGATGTACAGATCACAGATCTTGTCATTTTTCTGGCATGAAGTATTGCTAGTAGAAGTGTCAAGCCTCATAACATCTGGACATGTTCTTGTTCCGGCACAATTTCCAGAAGGGTACGCCATGTTGTAATATCTTCTGGCCTCTTCTGGTTTGAACTACTCCACTTTGCAGAGTTGAAGCAAAATTTATGGGAGTGTGTGCCTTGGTCTTTCAACACAAGATCAATTATTGTGGGAGATCGTAGCGTAGCATATTCGATTT
>NW_021680736.1:57205-58746 GCF_001412515.2 Diachasma alloeum
TTATCGGTTTCGCTGCTGAAGCTAGCTCTACGTCTCCAAGGCATCGGCAGATAATTGGAACGTTACTCGAAGAGTGTGAAACACAGAGTGTGACGAATGATTCCCTGTTAGTATCTCACATTGGTCAGGCACAGGTGGATTTCTCAGGTTCAGATCTCCCTGGATTTGATTATGAGACTGATAATAGTGTATACAGGCGCAGGCAGCTAGTTCAATCGCAAATCCAAACATTGACATCGAAAATATCAAGAAATCAACGTGCAGAAGAAAATTATTCAAACAGATCATCCGAGAGATCCTTGGAAAATGACGTCACTCCTATGGAAACATTGGAAGTCAATCAAGCTCTCACAAATTCTGGAAAAAGGAAGAGGAAAAAGATAGATCATGCAACATCACTTCCTGCTGAAGAAGTTGCCGTCAATATTCCGAGCGTCTCTCACCGAATGAGTCCAACGTCCACAGATACTTCTCTAGACTCTTTCTTGGCGAACCTTACTGAAGGGATGTTGTATCGCGACACCTCAGAGGAAAACATCGATCAACAGAATGATTCCGTTCTCGGAGTTCCGCCGAGCTACCCACAAGTTCGTGATGGAATTGAGCCCGAAACGATTCAAACTCGTGGGACAGTGGCTGGAAATACACATGATGCCAGCCCTGAAGACTACTCTCCCAATAGCAACGGTATCAATGTAGAACCGTCAAGTGGTAAGACTGATAATGATAAACCATCCGATAACGGAGGATGTAATCTCAAAGACTCACGACACATCGTGAAAATGGATTACTTTTTTGAACAAGTGAAATCTACTATTCGTGGACATATTCACGAACCTGATACTTGTGCAAATCTGGACAACTTTGATATTACAAACGTCTCCAATAGTGGGTTCTTTGCTAAGTTCACATTGACTTGTAAATTATGCCAGAAAAAAATTAAAATTCCGTCAGAATCCCGAAATTCGGAATACTTAGATATTAACAGATCTGCTGTGTTAGGCGCAATGGCAATCGGACAAGGCCATGCAGCACTGAAGGAATTGACTGCGAGTGGTTTTTCTGTTCATTGCATGGATTTCAAAACGTGGCAACGCTACGAAGCTGAAATAAATGATGCAGTCGTACTTACTTCGAAGGAACAAATGAAGAAAAATGCTGCTGAAGAGAGGAAAATTGCGGAAGATTTAGGGACTGTCGTTGACGGTATTCCTACATGTGAGGGTGAGAGCGATGGCATGTGGGTCTGCCGATCTTATGGAAAAGGCGCAAAATCCCAGTCAGGTACGGCCGAAATCATCGGCGTTCGAAATAAAAAACCTCTTTTTGCCGACTATAGAGGAAAATACTGCTTAGTGTGTGCTCGGGCTAAAAAGAGGGGGGTTCCACCCGCCGAACATCGTTGCTGGGTAAATCATCCTGAACATAAGAGCGTTCTGAGTATGGAAAGTGACATCATCGTTGACGGATGCAAGAGAAGCGTTGAAGAGAATGGGTTGATGTATTCACGTTTAGTTTCTGATGGAGACAGCAGTACATAC
>NW_021680736.1:59947-60360 GCF_001412515.2 Diachasma alloeum
AAAAAAAAACTCTCCCTCAATGCAGGTGGAGGTTGGTGATGTGGAAGATCGGGGAACTTCCAGGAGGGATGAGGGATTGCAGGCGAGCCAACGTCCTGTCAACTGGCGGCGCAGGACTTGGCCCCGCCGCAGTTGTTGCCGCTCCGATCTTCTGGTTCTGTTCTTTTCTGTAAGAGAAAATGATCAATGTTTGTTAGTAGAATAAATTATTAATGGAAAAACTGTAATGAATTTGTTAGTTATTCTCGCTTATTTCTTCTCCAGTTCTGCTTCCTCTGGCTCCCTCCTTTCCGATTCCCCGATCTACCTCCACCTGCTTTCCCATTTCCTCTCCTCGTCTGATCCCTCTGCTCCTCTTTCCCCTGACTCCTTCCCGCCACCGTCCTTGAATTTTTTTCCGGAACCCGGAAAAC